>NC_135535.1:1123301-1309378 GCF_045843805.1 Urocitellus parryii | reverse complement strand
GTGTGTATGAAGGCGATTCCAGAGGCTCTTCTCAGAGCTCCTGGGCACCTATAAGCTCAGCAGTGCCCAGTGTCCACACCAGGCAGGGAACACCCATGCTTCCATCATCCCAAGTGCAGAGGACTTGGTGAACTCATGGCATCATCAGCAAAAACCTGAGAGTGTGAAGCCAAGCCAGCCTACCGTCTCAGACACTCCAGGCCTCGAGGACCCGTGCCACAAGCTCGGACACACCCCAAACAGGAGCAGTCCAGCTGGATAATGACTAAATGCCACCCAAACAAAACCCGAAACTCTTCAGTCAAGGTGATGGAACACAACTTCTCATCCACAGGAAATGACAACGTCAAGCACCCAACTAGAAATCACCAAGCACAGTAGTGCAGACCAACATCCCAGGATGCCGAGAAAAATCAGTCAACGGAAAAAAACCAGAAACAACGGAGATAGTGGAACTTGCAGACAGGGACCTTCAAACAGCTATTACAAACACGATTACAAGATTTTTTAAAACACATGACCATAAGAAAGAGAGAATCGGGAACTCCGAAGAAGGCTCAAATGCAACTACTAGCGTGAAAAACCCCATATCCTTGGTAACTGTCAGTCACGCTGTGTGGACTTATGAATAGAAAAAAACACAGCAGAAACGATAAAAGTAAGCCAGAAAATGTAACAATAGCCGCTCTCCAAGCAAGACACAGAGAAAAGAGAAAGACTGGGAAAAAATCCACAGAGTCTCGGTGACGGTGTTAGACATCAGTCTGTCTTAGATAAACCAGAGATCCAGAGAAAGGAATCCAGAAAACTGTTTGAGGAGATGAGCTCATTTTTCCCTCAACTTGATGAAAACTTCACATTCACACCTAGAGACCAGTTTTCCTGGCCTGATGTGCAATCATGAGAATATCAGAATGAACAACAACTGCGCTGGATGGAAACGGACAGTATACAATCCATGTGTTTGTGGGATGCAGAGTCTGTCCCTCTGGGTCAAAATGGGAGGATGGAAGGACTGGCTCTTGACCCAGAAATAGAGACAGCAAGACCCAAATGTTGACCTTTGTAAGGTCAGGCCCTGGTGACCAAAAGGAGGCAGATTAAAAACAGCTGAACAAGGCTTTATTGAGATTGGCTCCTGGGCGAGACCCTCTGGTCCAACAGAGCGGGTCTGGGGCATGGCACCAGGCTCAGCCAGGCTGGAATTTTATGGGGCTTAGGGCAGAAAGGGAGGGCTTGGGGCAGGAAGGGAGGTTTTTAGGGTCCCTGGTCCTCC
The DNA here is from genome assembly GCF_045843805.1 of Urocitellus parryii. Lineage (NCBI taxonomy): Eukaryota > Metazoa > Chordata > Mammalia > Rodentia > Sciuridae > Urocitellus > Urocitellus parryii. The sequence continues at coordinate 1,308,102 of NC_135535.1, read as the reverse complement.
TGGGGTTGGTCGGAGGACCTTGCTGAGATCTGGGTCCTTCCAGGATTGGTCAGGAGGGTGGTTCCCTCAGCCATCTCAAACTGGCCTAGCCATCTTTCCTGTTCTTGTTAAAAATCGATGAGAGAAAGTTATTTTTTATAGTGAAATTACAGCTATGACTCAGAAATAAAGTCAGAACTAGAAATGCACCACTTTGTGACTCTCAGTGACATGACGGATCTAGTCAATGATCATAGATGACAGATTTTCACACTCACTCCGGGATGGTGGTGGAGGCGGGTGAACCCATCTTGGCATCATGAAGACCCGAGGCCCCTCCAGGTGCGACATGATGGTGAAGCCTGGCACCACGTGGGAAGAATTCTCAGAGCCACCTGAGCAGTGTACACAGCACAGTGAATGCAGGTGACTCTCGTTTCTCTGACACAACACTGGTGTAGAGATGAAGGTGAGCTGTGGGAAAATACACAACCACCAAACTCCAAGAACAAATACACTCTAAAGAGACCACTTTGAGACATTAGCAAATTTTTAATAGGAATTGGAAATTGTAAAATATTAAGTAATTACTCTAATTATTTTTATTTATTGATTTTTTTAAACATGGTATTAGTTGTTGATGGATTTTTATTTATTTATATGTGGTGCTGAGAATCAAACCCAGGGCCTCCCATGTGCTAGGCCAGCGCTCGACCACTGAGCCACAACCCCAGCCCCTCTAATTATTTTTAGATGTGATAATGGCACAGTGTTTTTTGGAGCAGAAGGATGGGCCTATAGAGATGGGTAACAGAAATAGAGATAGATAGAGGATGATGGTTCAGATCTCAAATATTCCCCAAAGGCCTGGCGTTGAAGGGTAGTCTCCAGCTGACGGCACCACTGGGGGTTGGAGAGAACTTTAGGACCTGGGGCTAAGGGAGGAGCAAGCCACTGGTGCACTCACGGGGTATGTGGGGACCCCACTCCTCCCCTCCCCCCACCCCTCTCTCCCTCCCACTTGCGGACATGTGAGATGAGCAGCCCTGCTCCGCTCCCCGCTCCCCGCCATGCGGCTCCGACTCACACAGGCCCACACTGTGAAGCAGCTGGCCATGGACTGAAATTTCTAAATCAAGAGACAAAGTATTTCCCTCTCTAAGTTGTTTGTATCCGTTGTTTTGATCACAAAAAAAAGAAATCTAACACAGATAATTGGTACTGAGGAAATGGTATGGTGGATGTGACTATGCCTGACCCTGGAAGCCTTTGGAACTAATTCATGGTTTGGAAAATGTTGGAGAAACAGAGAAAGCTTAGAATTCTGTATGAACTGCATAATGGGCTACTCAGGTAAGGGTTCAGAAGACCAGAATGTAATAGGCATGTAGAGAGCAAAGACTGTGCTGATGAGGTCTTGGATGGGATTGAAGACTCAATCGGAAACTGAACTAGAGGCCACGTGGGTTACATTTTGGCAAAGAACTTGCCTACATTTTGTCCATATCCTTAGATTTTATAGGAGGCTGGGCTTAAAGATGATGTACTGGTTTATCTGGAGAAGGAAATTTCAAGACAGTGCAAAACTCAGGCAGTAGCATGGGTACTGCTAGAAGCTTTTAGCTAGGTTCATGGTAGGAATCAGAAGCAAAACGCAGAGTGGGAAGATTTTAAAATCTTGCAGTTTGGTCATAAAAGCACCTGTAAAGTTCTAGCCACAGAGTATGCAGTTGGTTAAAAAAAAAAATTAGCACCACTGTAAAGAAGCCAAGTACCTTGTACTGGGAAAATGGGAAAGATGGTTTGAGGGCATCTCAGGGATCAGAGAGATCCCACCCCTCCCTGGCTTAAGGATGTAAAAGTGTGAAACTTTCATTTGAGAAGAGTCTGGCGTCCTGTTACACAGGGCAACCTGGGAAATTGTTTCCCCAAGTTTCATCCCGTGTTCAGTCGCCCAGACGTTCAGAGGTCCCTGTGGCCAAGGTCCCGGGGAGCCCGGCTACCTCTGAAACTGGCACAGACCTTGGCTTCGTCCACGTGACACTGCGTGGGCTCACAGAGGGAGACCTGGGAGGCCAGGCGATGGGCTGAGATCCCTGCAGGCTGCCCCTCAGGGGGTGATGCTTGAAGCTGAGAGAGTGAAGCTACGGTGGGGACCCCAGGATGTTAGAGGTGACAGGAACAAGGGACAGAGCCGAAGACAGCGGCAGGCAACCAGCAGAGCCAGCCCGACACAAAGGCCATTTGGGCTGCAGCCAGAAAGGCCTAAGTCCAGGGCTGCCCCAGTCCTCCGAGATACATAGTGTGTGTGTGTGTGTGTGTGTGTGTGTGGTGCTGGGGTTGGACCCAGGGCCTGTGCACATGAGGCAAGCTCTCTACCCTCTGAGCTACATCCCCATGTTCCTATTCTACCACCAGGGACAGCCCAGATGCTGTATGTGGCCCCAGGTTCAGTGTCTGTTCTGCCGAGTTTTGATCTTACTGTGGTCGGTCCCTCCTTGGCATCCTCCTAGTCCTCCTTTGGTGATGGGATGTTCACTCTGTCTATTCACTGTGCTCTCGGAGGAGATTCGGGAGCTGGACTTGAGAGCAGTGCTGGAGCCATTGTGCCCAGGAGGCCATGGAGATGGGCGGCACGTACGGTGCACTTAGGAGATGGACATGAGCCTCTGGGGGCCAGGGACAGAGTGTTGTGGTTTGAACCTAAGTGGCCCGACACATCCAGGGTTGAAGGCTTGGTCCCCCAGGGATGGCGTTTCTGCCAGGTGGCAGGACATGTTAGATACAGGGCCTAGCTGGAGGAAGGTCATGGGGTCCTCAAGACACACTGGGACCTGCCCGTCGCCTCTGCTTCCCTGTCAACATGATATGGACATCTTTGCTCCACAGGATCTGGGCATCGCGTTCCGGCTCATCACAGGCCCACAGCCAAGGAGACAGCTGACTGCGGATTCAGACGTCTGAACTGATGCCAAAATACGTCTTCCCTCTTTAAGTTGAGCTTCTCGGGAGTTTTATCCTAACATGAAAAGCTGCCTGACACAGATGGACCGTCTTAATGGCTCACATATGAGGTGCCCCCGGAGCTCCTGTTGATGCAGAAATATCCAGCCGTGAAGGGACTGGATGATGGGAGTTGTGACAAGTTTGAATGGACCAACTGGGTGGTAACTATGGGCAGTGGGGCACAGCTAGAGGAGGTGGGGCCCTTGGAGCATGCTCTAGAAGGGCTCCTCTGTCCCCTTCACCTTCCCCCCGTCCCCCTTCTCCCTGGCTGGCCTAAGAGCAGCTGACTCCCTCCACCACTCCGTTCCCCCATGACGGGCGCCTCATCCTGGGTCCAAAGCCATGGAGTCTACAAACCGCACTTCTAAAACCAGGAGCCAAAATAGACGTTCCCTTCTCCAAGTTGTTCTTGTCACAGCAACAAAACAAGCTAAGGAAAACAGATGAGAGGTAGGTAGGCAGGTAGACAGATGATAGATAGATGATAGAGATTGTGCGTGTGTGTGTGTGTGTGTGTGTGTGTGTGTGTAAGATAAACAATGAAGTCGTTGTGGCTGAAAGGACGGGATATTCAGAATATGCTTTAAAGGGAGAAAAGTCTTTAGAGAAATAGATAAACGTTGGTACGTGTTGTTTTTTAGACTGGAGTTGTATGGACAGTGCCATTTGGATTACTGTGCTCTACTCTTTTAAATGTTTAATAATAAAAATTTCAAACTATTTTGATGAAAAAGAATGAGTTAATGAATTGCAAAGCTGTGCAGAGGTCTCCAATTTTAAAGAATGAGGAGCCAGTGAATATACTTAGTCACTGAAATTATGTATTTCATTTTAAAAAGAGGGAGGAAGATTTTGCAAAAATAAAATCACTGTGCAGAGTGAGCGGGCGAGTGGTGGAGTGGCTGCCACCTGGAACTCCCGTCCTCCACGCGGCACGTGTGTGTCCCCTTCTCTTGCTCTGCCTATGACCCCCACACAGCTCATGACATGGGCGTGGCCTCTCTGGCTGTCAGTCAAGCAGCTGACAGCAGACATCAACCCCCTGAATCCTGACCTCTCACCTCACTTGAATGACTTCTCCCCAATAAAAGGGTTCCACACATTTCCCTCTCTCCTTCCCTCTCTCTCTCTCTCTCTCTCTCTCTCTCTCTCCAGGGACCCCTAAGGTCAGAGGAGCCGTCACAAGACCCAAAGACAAAGGCATTTCTCTGTGTGATGACTCGGTGCAGCCCCGTTCACCTGGAGTGACCCTGAGTGTTTAGTCGTGGCCCGCGACACTCCATTAAATAAAGAAATCACGGTCCTTGTGCTGTCACGTGTAACTAATTAAAACAAGTAAAAAATTAAAAGAAGAAACAAAGGAAAGAAATCCTGAAGGCTGCCCGCGAGGGTGGCCTGAAGATGGCACCGTGCCCAGGAGTGCCGCACGCAGCGGGCAGGCAGGGAGCCGGGCTCTGCAGGGAAGTCCAGTTAGGGCGGGCGGCCACGCGGCCTGCGGGTGCCCTGCCAGGGCTGAGGCTCTGTCTCTGAGGCTGCCCCTCCAGGAGGGAGAGGGAGGGGAGCCTTGGCAATGCAGAGAGGAGGTGGGGCTCTGCCGCGCCAGTGCCTCCTGGCCAGGGGGTCCTCAGCCACGTGTGCTAAAGGACGGAGTGGACATCAGCATGTGCAGATTCCCTGACCCGGGAGGGAGCTGTCAATGAGGCTGGGTTCGCTCTGCTCAGAAGAGGCTGAGAGCGTGCGAGAGAGGCCTTCAAACACTGAAGAACTTTCCAGTAGAAGAAGTGTGTGTGTGTGTGTGTGTGTGTGTCTGTGTGTGTGTCTGTGTGTGTGCGCGCACGTGCACATGTGTCCTCCAGGGCCGACCTGCAGCCTGGGAGCATCAGGAAGTGAGAGGTCATAACTGAAGGGTGTGCACCTTCTGGGAGCCATGTTCCTGACCATCTCGCACACGGAGGAGAGTGAGGCCCTCTGCATGGAGACCGTCCCCTGAGCAGCCACACAGAGCCCCCGTGCCAGAGCACCTCCCAGAGGAGACAGGGCAGGTAGGCGTCCACCTGAGACCCTGGGACTGCCCACAGGCTGGGCCAGTCAGGTGTAGGGTGTGGGCACTTGTGTGTGAGCATGAGTGTGTGTGAGCATGTAAGAGTGTGTGGGCATGTGCGAGGGTGTGAGTGTGTGCATGTGTGTGAGCGTGTGTGCACATGTGTGTGTTGTGTGAGTGTGGCGAGGAAGGAGGGAGCCCTGGGCCAGGTAACATGTCCCCTGGGGACGTGTATAGAGAGCCGTGGGGAGGAGGGGAATTGCCGGTGGAACTGACAACCCAGGACCCGGGTTTCCGGGACAGGGAAACTGCGCACCTTCTATTTCTCTGCAGAGATACCCAGATAAGAGCCTTTCTCCCTCTTCTTGGATGGCAAGTGCTTCTTGTGGTGTCTCATCTCTTGTCTGTGTTTTATCAATAAATAATGGAGGCTGGTAGCTCGCCCCAGTACCAGAATCCCAACGATAAGGAAAATAAAACAGATGACATTACAGAGATGCATTATTAATTGGCGGCTCCATCTCAGCAACAATCTGACGAGTACCAAAGTGCCGGGGATTCGTCTTGCATAGATTTTCTTCTTCAATTTTTCAAGACCTCTCGACAGAGCCCCAGGAAGGACCTTCAGCAGCGTCTTCCAGAGGATCCTGCATCCCCTCAAGTTCCCAAAGCGAAGCCCAGTGCTCCGCTCCTCAGATCTGGGCGGTGCCAGAGGGGGAATTCCTCCCACGCTGGCCTGACCTGGGTGATGGTCACCCTCGATGGGCCCAGCCACCTGACCTCGCAGGGCTGAAGGTGCTCCTGGTTCCCCAGGACGCCCTGAAGCCCAAGATTTCAAGGCTGATGTGGACACACTTCCTGGGGACAGGTAGAGCAGGGCATCCGTGTCCCCTGACTCCTGGGGTTTGTGCACGGGGACTTGCCCTGCTCCCCTCCGGCCTTTCATGGGCAGTGGGGGAGCAGTCAGCTGCTGCCCTGCAGGAGGACCCGCAGGATGGGGTGGACCCCTCCCCCTGGAAGTCAGGTGGGGCTGCCTGCGCTGGGCTCCAGGGAGCTGCCTGGGAGCTTCACCTGGGCCAAGACAGGGCTTCCTCACCCTATGAGGCTGACAAAACAGGGCTGGGGTGTGGCTCCGGGGTCGAGGGCCCTGAGTTCAACCCCTGGTACCCCCCACCCCAAAAAAATCTAGCCCCAGAGAGGGGACCGCAGGCAGGAAGCCCGCTGGGAAGAACCTGAAGGGGCCTCCCGGACCCTAAGGCCTGATGGGCATCAGCACCACGGCCAGCTCCCGGCACCCAGACCCGGGGACGCAGAGCCTCCTGCTCCGTGGACAGAGCACGGTGGCTCCCCAGGCCTGGAGTCAGAGTCCAGGGCTGAGAGGGCAGACATCAGAACCCTGCTCCAGGCTCCAGCCCTCTCCCTGTGTCCTGTGTGGCTGGAGGGGTGACCGGGAAGGCTTCCCTGCCCTGGGGGAGAGGCCGCGGCATGGCCCTGCTTCCAGGTGCACGAGGGCGGCCTCCGTGGTCCTCCCGCGGCTGGCCAGGGTCCTCCCGCGGCTGGCCAGCGCCCCGCAGCACCCTGCAGAATGAGACTTCCTCCCGAGACGGAGGGAAGTTGGTCCAGACTGCGAGAGGCGTTTCCATCACATCCATCCTGAAGCGCTTATTAATGTAGTGGAGCTTTTTAATTAAAGTCTCAATGAATAATTGAAACACAGTTTTTGATTATACTGAAGTTGGTGCCATTTGAGTTATAATTTAACTAATAAATTAGTTAAATAGGTAAGATGATGAAATCCTGTCTCAGGGGAGCACTCATAATTCTGAGAATTTATCTACATGTCATTCAGAGGATTCGTGCAGAAAAATATGTAGGATCAGACGGAAGGCCAGCGCCCAGCCGTGTTGGTCCATTGGACGGAAGGCCAGTGCCCAGCCGTGTTGGTCCATCGGAAGGAAGGCCAGCGCCCAGCCGTGTTGGTCCATCGGAAGGAAGGCCAGCGCCCAGCCGTGTTGGTCCATCGGAAGGAAGGCCAGTGCCCAGCCGTGTTGGTCCATCGGAAGGAAGGCCAGCGCCCAGCCGTGTCGGTCGATCAGACGGAAGGCCAGCGCCCAGCCGTGTTCGTCCATCGGATGGAAGGCCAGCGCCCAGCCGTGTCGGTCGATCAGACGGAAGGCCAGCGCCCAGCCGTGTTGGTCGATCAGACGGAAGGCCAGTGCCCAGCCGTGTCGGTCAATCGGACGGAAGGCCAGCGCCCAGTGGCGTTAGTCGTCAAATCCTCCTTGAGCGCTGGGGCTCACTGGTAATAGCCGCCATCTGGCGCGACAGGAAGGGGCGATCCTCACCGGCTCCCCCTGGAACCTCTGAGTCCTCCCTCCAGCTGGGGGTGCACCATCCCTGGAGCACCGTCCACGGCACAGCCCTGCAGCAGGTGCCCGAGGGTCACCCTCCCCTGGGAGGCCACTCTGGACGTCACCTCTCACCCGGTCTCTGCTGCCCGCCGGTGTCTTCAGTGGAATCCATCAGCCCCACTCCAGGCTGTGTTGCTGTGGACAGGCCAGGCAGGTCTCTGGACTGAGGGAGGACCAGCACAAAGGCCAGCGGTGAGGGACAGGGCTGTTTCCAGCCCTCCCAGAGCTCGGTGGAGACGCAGCAGGGGACCGTGGCGGAGACGCCAGTGCACACCCCCGTGGTGGGCCCAGGAAGGAGGTCTCTGTGCAGGAAGCCACCCTGAGCCCAGCCCCCCCACAAGCTGCCCCTCCCTTGGCTCAGCTCCCGTTCCTGCGCTCCGTCCACCCATCCGCAGCCACGTGCAGTAGGCCCGCGTGCAGTAGGCCCGTGTGCGGTAGGCCCGGGTTTCCAGAAGCACAGTGGGCAAAGCCCCTGCTCCAAGGCCTCAGGCAGGTGGAGGTGAAACCTGCCCTTCCCTCCTTCCGCCTGAGGGACCAGGGGAAGGTGAGGCACCTGACCAGGCCCCACCCAGGCTCTCCACCCACCCGTCCCCTGTCCTCAGCCCTCTACCAGCCCCCAAGGCTGAACCTCCCCTCTCCCACCCGCCCTCCCTGCCAGCCCTGGCCATCTGCGGCCCTGGCCATCCACGGCAGCTGCCCTCCTCCAGCTGAGGTGCGCCTGCTATGCTCTGGGCCTCCCAGGAGGTGGGGCCCAGCCCCGGGCCACATCCATGGAGGACGGAAGACCTCACGCAGGCTGTCCCCTGTTCCCCTTCGGCTCAGGTGGGGACTCCGCACAAGGCTCTGTCACCAAGGTGCGGACTTTAGAGATGAGCAGATCTTGGGGGCTCTGGTCCTGGTGGATTAACCCACCCGTGGATCCACTGCTTAACTGGCTCTTAGACACACTGCAGCCTGAAGAGGGGCCCGGGAGGAAGAGGGCCGAGGGCTGGCTACAGGGTGCCCTGGCCTGGCCTCTCCTCCTCCCTGCCCCTCTCCCTCGCCCCTCTCTTCCCTTCTCCCCCTTTCTCTCTCCCTGTCCCCCTCCCCCTCCCTCTTCCCCTTCCACCTCCCTCCCCCACCCTTCCCCCATTCTCCTCTCCCCTCCCTCCCCCTCTCCCCTTCTCTCCCCCTCCCCCTTTCCCTCTCCCTCTCCCTCTCTCTTCCCTCCCTCCCTCTCTCTCCCCATTCTCCTCTCCCTCCCCCTCTCCCCTTCTCTCCCCCTCCCCCTCTCCCTCCCCCTCTCTCTTCCCTCCCTCCCTCTCTCCCCATTCTCCTCTCCCCTTCCCTCTCTCCCTCTCTCCTCCCTCTCCCTCCCTCCTCCCCTCCCTCCAACTCCTTCTCCCTCCCTCCTCCTCCCCCCTCCCCCTTTCCCTCCCTCCCTCCCCCTCCCTTTTCCCCTTCCTGGTCACTGTGGCCAGAGCAGCCTGCTCTACCGGGTACCCCACCATGACCCTCTGCTCACCACAGGGCCAAGGGCCATGACTGTAACCTCTGAACCATGAGCCGGGATGAATCTTTGCTCCCCGGGTGGATCCGGTCAGGCATTTGGTCACAGCCAGGGAAGCTGGCTGACACCTTCCCAGGAGATGGACAGGGCGAGGAGGTGTGCTGAATGGGGCACTGGCATGGTGGGTGGGGCGTGGGCAAGCCGGGCAGTGTCCCTGGGCAGGAGTAATCACAAACGCCAGCAGGTGGACCAACAGGGCCATTTTCCTAGTAGAGTGTCCTGCTGTGAAGGGTCACTACATGAGTGCCTGGGGACCCAGGAGTCCCTAGCCTGAGCCCCGGCAGCAGGCACAGGTCAGCTCCTGTGGGCTGGGGCAGGCCTGGCACTCTCCTGTTCTGATGAGGACAGCAAAGGCTGCTGCCCAGTGTCGGTGAGAGAGCCGGAGCCCTCGGCCGCAGGCGTGGGGAGCTGGGCCGAGGCTGGCCGGGGCAGTGCCGCAGGCTGGGGTGTGCCGGCTGGCCCTCAGAGGACGAGGCAGCCCAGGATGTAGCAAGGGGGCAGTTTGTTCAGTGGTTCCCCAGGGTCCCCTTCCAGGTGCCTGGGGCACGGCCAGGTGAAACCACCCCAAACCCCAGTCCACTGCGGGTGGACCCACGGAGGAGGCAGCCTGGGCAGGACCAAGCAGGTGAGGCACAGAGGACCGTGCTGTGAGGCAAACCTCAGCAGGAGGGAAATGCGCTGGGGACAGAGGTGACGCCGAGGGGGTGCACAGAGGGGTCCCTGGAGCTGGGCTGAGTCCATCCTGGGGGGTGTGCCCCGCCCCCACCCCGGCACAGAGGACCAAGCCGTCTGTGAGGGGCTGTGTCCACGCGTCAGAGCCTGGACCACCCCGGGCCCACGGCTTAACAGGCCCAGTACAGAAGGAAGCAGGAAAGGACAGATAATTCACCTGGCGGGCAGCTGGCTAGAAAACAAAATAATGGCCAGAGAGGAGGACCGTCCACTCTGGGCACTGGCAAGCCTCTCACCTAGGGGAAGTCCTGCAAGAGCTGCCCTGTTCTGCTGGCCGATGAACAAAGACTCCACTGGCACCTACTGTGTGTAGCAGGACAGACAGCTTCCCCAGCACCGTGGGTCCTTGGCTTGTGTCACCCGGGGCACCACCAGGAAGGCGTGTGTCCCTGACGCAGCCACCTGCCGTAGGAACAGGAGGAAGGACAAGGCAGCACTACCTTAGTAAGCACCCCCTGGTCGTGGGCACCAGGGCCAGCGAGCTGCTCCCCACGTGCCACATGACGTGAGGTCTTTGGTTGCCTGTTTCACCGACACCTGTCCCCACGAGTGTGCGTCAGAATCCCCGAGACCTCCGCCAGCCCAGCTCCCGACCTCACCCCAGGGGTTCTGGCCCAGACCTGCCTTTGGCTGGGAGTCTGGCGCTCCTGAGCACAGAGGAGCTGGACAACGGGCCCCTGCAGGTCTTTCCCCCGGGGCAAGGCTGCGCTCGGTGGGGCCTGTGTCCTGGGTGTGGGTGGCCGAGATCGTAGGCCACATGGGTCACTCCCTCAGCTGACCTCTCAGAGGTGCCCTGGTTAAGGGAGGGCAGCCGGGCTCCGCCCAGGCCCCCGCAGGTGGAGGTGGGCGGTGCTGGGCAGCACAGAGCCCCTGGCTCTCCTGGGCGCAGAGGAGAGGAAAGGCCGCACCCCAGAACAGGCTCCTCCCTCCCACCAGCTCTTTCCTCTCTCCTGGAACGTGCCGCACACTCCGTGACGTCAGTGGGAATCCTGGCTTTAGCTATTTGTTCACGTCGGACGGTGGACTCAGTCACAGTGTCCACAGCTGCAATCCCCCTGCTCCGGATACTGGCTCGTCGCCGTTTGGGTTTGGTTTTGCCTGTTCAATCAACGTGACAGAGGGTGACGTCACTTTTTGGTCCTGCTTCTTGTCCTGTCTTCCGTGTTCTTCCTACTTTCTGCTCGAGCCCCTGACTCCCGCGGGGTCGCATTCCCCCGCTCCTGCTCTCTCTCTCCTGCTGCTGCCCTTCTTGTACCTGCGCCTCCTCTGCTGCTGTGGGAAGTTCATGCCGACCCAGTCACCTGCGTCCCTCCTGAAGGCTTTCGCGTCCCCCTGGCAGGACGGTCAGGCTGGCACTTAACCTTCATTTCGAAAGCTTTCTGTAAACCACAGAGCCGCTTCCGTTTCCTAGGCCCATCCATCTCCCTCTGCCACTTAAAGGAGACCCTGCGCTGCTCACGTGGGACTCATTGACACTCTGGGCTCAACTTGTCCTTCTTGTTTCTTCCACTGACTTCAGCTAGGGCTTTCACTCTCTCTCTCCCTTCCTCTCTGGTACTTCTCAGAGTCTCTTCCTTGTGCCTGGAACACAGCCAAACATGACCCCCAGAGGAGGTGGCCACGCTGTCCTGACCACAGGACACACAGACCTGTGGTCCTTCCTCTGTGCAGGCCTGGACCTGCAGACGAGGAGCGTGAGGAGGAAGAACAGGGTCGCCCTGCAGGGCCAGCAGTGCCAGCTCATGTTGGCAGAACCCATTACCCCAGAAGAGGGAAGGAGCCAGTTTAGAACCTAGAACCACCCCAGACCCCAGAGAAGCTGCCAGTGCTCCTGCGCTCCTCACCGAGGCACCAGGTTTGGTCGTTATGCGGCCTCCTCATGCACAGCAGGGCTGACTGACAGCTTCCACCCCTGCGTGGTGGTCCCGTCACACATCACCCCTCCCCTCGGACAGGCCCAAACATCACAGAACTTACTGGAAACCAGTTTCACAGTCGCATCCAGAAAGAGGCCACAGGGCCACGCCTTGTTCCTAGTCTGCATGTGAACATCAGGTGACACACAGACTCCCGCTCGGGCTCCTGCTCACACAGGAAGAGTCCTCTGCTGTGTGACGTGTCTGACATTTACAACTTCTGAGACCATGGAACAAAGCCACGGCGTCTGTGACCCACAAAACATGACAGCCCTGAAGTCCAGTCTCAGTGTAGGCAGGACTGGACGTCCTCAGGGGATCTGGGGGTGCGGCTTCGCTTGGACGCGGCCCCAGCCATGTTCATTGGACTTTTATCAGAGTGAGGAGGACACTCTCGTGGCCCCCAGGAGGCTGCAGGACGGTCCTCCAGAAGGCCCAGGCCTCCACGGAGGCCAGGTGGGCACATGGCCTGATGGTCCCCAGAGATGTCTGCCGACATGCCCCTGCCGCAGAAAGAGGATTCTCCAAGGAAACACTGCATGCAGGAGCGATGCGCCATCCTTGGTGCCCACCCACTGTGCCAGGACACGTTGGCTTATCCTGGGGTCCAGCATGTCCTTTGGGGCCTGTGGACGGGAAGCCCATAACATAGGCCCAGCTAGAGCAACACCCATCCGCGGGCAGCGGCAGCAGAACTGGAGAGGGCTGGGCTACCCAGGGGCTTCGCGGCTCACCCCTCGTCTGGAGACAAGCCCAGGGAAGGCCCCGGCACGGCTTTAGGGGAGAGGGCAGTTCTGTGGACAGCTGCAGGCCTCGGCCCCTGCCAGGGTGGGACAGCCTCCAAGTCTGCCTCCACTGTGGGGCACCCTGGGCCAAGCCGGATCCCACCCGTCCAAGAGGCCCCATGTCTGCAGGCCCCTCACCTCCCAGGGTGGAGACTCCAGGGCTCCGCGACTCCACCAGGCCAGGGAGAGACCAGCGTCTCCCCTTCTGGCCACTGTTGAAGGCCAAGGTGCCACACTTTGGATAAGTTGTAACACAATGATAAAGAAATGAGGGGAGGATCCATGTGGGCTCCCAGTGGGACCCCAGGCACCCCACCAGGTTCCTCTAGCCATGCTCAGCACAGTCCCCCGGTCACAGGGGTCAGCATGGGACGCGTGTCAGCACAGCCCTATGCAGAGGCCCACGGGGACAGGAGGGTCAGCAGCACTCTGGCCATCCCCCAGAGCTGCCCCAGGGCTGCAGAGGGCTCAAGGGACAGGAGGGTCAGCAGCACTCCTGCCGTCCCCCAGGGCTATCCCAGGGCTGCAGAGGGCTCAAGGGACAGGAGGGTCAGCAGCACTCCTGCCGTCCCCCAGAGCTGCCCCAGGGCTGCAGAGGGCTCAAGGGACAGGAGGGTCAGCAGCACTCCTGCCGTCCCCCAGGGCTATCCCAGGGCTGCAGAGGGCTCAAGGGACAGGAGGGTCAGCAGCACTCCTGCCGTCCCCCAGGGCTGCCCACCAGGTTCCTCTAGCCATGCTCAGCACAGGTCCCACGGTCACAGGGGTCAGGATGGGACACATGTCAGCACAGCCCTATGCAGAGGCCCACGGGGACAGGAGGGCCAGCAGCACTCCTGCCGTCCCCCAGGGCTATCCCAGGGCTGCAGAGGCCCACGGGGACAGGAGGGTCATCAGCACTCTGGCCTTCCCCCAGGGCTGCCCCAGGGCTGCAGAGGGCTCAAGGGACAGGAGGGTCAGAGGGCCCACAGCTGCACAGTGAGCACCGAGCATCTCGCTGCTGCCTCTGCACGAGACCCCATGTGACATCTGTATGACTGCAGCCAGTGTGGAACCTGCCCGTCAGTGTCACAGCTGGCCCCAGGCCGTGACTGATTGGGAGCGAGAGGTAAGGGTGGGACAGGAGCGGGGGTTGCTGTCCCCCAGCTCCTGGGAGCCTCTCCGCCCGCCCTTCCTGGCTCTGGAGGCAGCCTGGGGAGACAGCGACCCTCCTCTGCCACGTGGCCCACAGCATTTCTTACTCAACCCAGTGCCCAGCTCCACTGCTGCCCCGTCCTTGGTGGCCCTGGGTGGTGCGATGCCGCAGAAGGCCCTCCCATCAGCCTCCAGCCCTGGGGCTTGCTGAAGTGAGACCAGCAGGTGGGGACAGCGAGGGCAGTGTCAGAGCTTGCCACAGTGAAAGCACCAGCCGGACCCTCTGGCGAGCCTCAGAGGAGCGGGGGCTTCCCGTGGGCAGGGCTCCTGGTGCACCTGCTGGGGCTGGGGCTGGGGTCAGCGCCGGAGGTGAGCACCCGGCGGGGCTGGGGTGGGGGGCCGGCAGGACAGGAGAAGCCAGGAAGCCCATACCATCAGCTAGGGAGCGAACGTGGCCTCCGAGATTGGTCCTGCGTGGGAGTCGGGGCACAACCCCTGAAGCCGCCAGGCACACGTTGGTTCCCGCCATTTTGGAGATTGTCGCAGAAGCCCCTTCAGCCTGCTGGACGTCACTTAGAGATGGCCCCTGGGCCAGTCACAGCACACAAGGGGTTACTTTTCTGGGCATCATGGCCCACCCAGTGTCCTTGTCATGGTCCAGCTCAGACCCCAGCACCCACTGCAGAACTCTCCCCTCAGCCCCTGCCCAGCCCCTCGCTGCTCCTGCCCTCCAGCCAGATCCACCCGTCCCCACCTGTCCCACCTGCACCTGCCCACCTAACTCACCGACAGGGGAGGGAGGGAGAGAGCTGCAGGAAGCCGTGCACGAGGAAATATGAAACAGAGCCCTGTGGGCCCCACCCCGGGCTCCACCTAGTGGGCTCCACCCCGGGCTCCACCTAGTGGGCTCCACCCCGGGCTCCACCTAGTGGGCTCCACCCCGGGCTCCACCTAGTGGGCTCCACCCCTGGCTCCACCCCTGGCTCCACCCCTGGCTCCACCTAGTGGGCTCCACCCCTGGCTCCACCCCTGGCTCCACCTAGTGGGCTCCACCCCGGGCTCCACCTAGTGGGCTCCACCCCGGGCTCCACCTAGTGGGCTCCACCCCGGGCTCCACCTAGTGGGCTCCACCCCGGGCTCCACCTAGTGGGCTCCACCCCGGGCTCCACCCCGTCTCCACCCCTGGCTCCACCCCGGGCTCCACCTAGTGGGCTCCACCCCTGGCTCCACCCCTGGCTCCACCCCTGGCTCCACCCCATCTCCACCCTGGGCTCCACCCCGGGCTCCACCCCAGGCTCCACCTAGTGGGCTACACCCACGGGCTCCACCCCTATCTCCACCCACGGGCTCCACCCCCGGCTCCACCCACGGGCTCCACCCCATCTCCCCCCAGGCTCCACCCCGGGCTCTCCACCCCGTGGGCTCCACCTTGTGGCTCTCCACCCCGTGGGCTCCACCCCTCCTGGTCTCTCCCAACTTGGCTCTCTGCCCCTGGCCTCCACCTGGGTTCCCTGGGTTCTTGGGCATGGTCACAGACCCTCTGGGCCTGTTCTGGCCGCCCCCTAGTTCATTGACCTGCACTGACCTGCACTGCTGAGCCGAGGTCCCCCTCAATGTGGCCTGGAGTCTGCGCGGTGTGGCATCTCGTCCAGGCTCTCACATAATTCCCAACACTCTCGGAAAACGGAATGCGGATTATAGAAATCGTCTTGCCTATAAAAATCAGAGGACATAAAAAGTCTCAAGGGACCGAAAGTTTGAAACTAACACACAAAACTGCAAGGATCTGGAGAAATTCTGAAACTAACATGTTTCAGCAATAATTTCATTTGCTTTTGTAATTAGTGCTCCACTCCAATTGGGGTCATTTGGTAATTTATATTTTCCCAGAAATTCACGCACTTCATTTATTTTTTAAGTGGTAAAAATTCCTGGATTTTCCCCTCTTAATTCTCCCTATTTGTGGATTTTTTCCATCGATGCGGTTGTCTGACTCCCACATCATCTAAAGAACACAATTTACTTAATTCTGCAGGTTTTTAAAACCCGTGAGCTGTTGCTCTGTGAATGGTCCGTTCTTCCTTTGAACTGACAGGGTAGGGCTGTTCGGTCCCTAGGTGCGATGACAAAGGACCCCTGGCATCCCCCTCCCTCCCTGGGGGAAGGAGGCCCCCACAGCAGGGCCTAGGGGCAGTGCCCCTTCCTCCCGGGCTGTGAGGACCCCGAGGAGCTGCCATCTCTGCCTGTGTCCCTGCCTGGTGGCCGTCCTCTCTCTGGTGTCAGAAGTGCTCAGACTCGTCCTTCTGAGAGGCCAGGCCCTGGGCAGCAGGGTGAAGCCCACGGACCAGAGGAGGGTGCGTGGTTTTCCTCGTGGGTCCCCAGGCTGTTGGTGGTCACAGTCCCCAACATAACAACGCAATTCTACAGACGAAGAGCCACCCGCCTGGGTTCAGAGCCAGGAGCCTGCCACCCAGGTACACGGAGCAGGTGGGCCCGGATCAGAACCTGGGCCATCACGGGGCTGAGCTGCCTCCTGCAGGACCTGGGAAGTGAGAGGCCACAGCACTCACATCCGTGGGCAAGGGGCGGCTTGAGACCGGGGGCTCTGAAGCCCCTCTAAGACACAGCAGGGAAGCGAGAGGAGGGGCCACCCTGGGGGCTGAGATCTGCAAGGGTCAGGGCTGCGGTCAGGAGACCTAGGAGCTGGGGCTCCACGTCCCTAGAGGGTGGTGGGCCTGCTGACCTTGGCAGGGAGCAGAGGTCACTACGGGTCTCATGGCCTGCCTGGAGGACACCCCTCCCTCACCTGAAGATCTGCAGAGAGAGGCCAGCCAGCATGTCCCCCGGCCTCTCTCTCTCTCTCTCTCTCTCTCTCTCTCTCTCACACACACACACATACACACACATACACACGCACACGCACACAGGGGAGGTCGCTGTTTGAGAACTGGCCGGGGGCTGTCTCGGGCCGAGCAGGGTTCTCTCCATGCCCACAGCACAGGGGAGGCCGATGCCCTGCTGTCCCACTTCTCGGAAGGGTCTGAGGTGTGGGGACCGGCGTCGGCTCTGCAGCCCAGCCACCATGCACCCACCTCCCGGTGCCCCGGGCTGAGCTGTGCCGAATCTCATGGGTTCCCCAAACGTCACCGTGCCCCTGCATGTCACAGACCCTAGCTGGGGTCCCCTCCAGCATCTGGGGATAATCTCCACATGTCACAGTGGACCTACGGCAGGCACTGGTGGTTGAAGCCTCCGGGGGCACAGTGTCAGTCTCAGGGAACTTAGAGACTTTGGAGTCAGGGCTCAGACCCCGCCTGGTCCTCGGAGGGGCCGGCCCTGCGGGGGCTGCAGCACGTGCCTCCACAGAAACAGGAACTCCTGCTCTCCTGGCCTACCTAGCCCTGCGCCACCTTCCTGTTGGTAGGTCTCTATGTGACTTAGGTTTGGACAGGACATGTATCAATTTACAGAAAAGCCACAGTCTGACATTCCATTCAGATTGCAGTTTTTCTTTTTTTAAACTGGAGATTGAGCCCAGGGCTCTCTATCACTGAGCCACATCCCCAGCCCATATATATATATAGACAGATTTTTGCTAAGTTTGTGAGGGTCTCACTAAGCTGCTGAGGCTGGCCTCCAACTTGCTCCTGCCTCAGCCTCCTGAGGATCACAGGCTGGTGCCCCCACACCTGGCCACCGATTCCATCTTGATAACTGGCAGTGTGAGCTCTTCCGACTGATGCTAGTGACCACCAGCAGCTCTCAGCTCAGGGTGAAGCCAGCAGAATGCAGAGCCACTCACATGGACACCTCCATCCTTACAGACCCATGAAGCCCCTTGGCATCCCCTTACCTGAGGGGAAACTGAGGCAGGCAAAGCTGAATGTTCCCCCACCTCTGCTGGTGGGTGGGGAGAGGGTCCCTCCCAGACCTGACCCTGGAAGGAGCAGCGCTAGACCCCCACCTTCCCCAGACTCAAGGCCAGAGGTCGGCCCTCTCTCCTGTCCACCTCAGCAGCTCAGGAGGCCCTTCCTGGGTTGTAAGACCCACTTCTCCTCCCGGGTCTGTTTGGCCACTTGACTCCCTTTGGCCTACTGGGTCTTTCACAATCCGACTCCCACTGCTGCAGGAAGCTAGTGTAGGCCTGCAGGAGGGAGCCCACGGCAGCCCGCTGGACAGCCCTGTGTGGAGAGCTGGAGTGCCCATGGCCAGCCTGCCACCGTCAGACCTGCTGAGGGAGGCCATCCTTGCCCAGTGGCCCAGGCCGGGAAAGCCTCCCAGCCTCCCTGAAGGACATTGGGGCTGCTTGTTACACACCACAGGTAACTCAGACAGCTGCTCAGGGGGCAGAGATGAACAGGCCCTGCTGGACGGCCGAGACCTCCAGGGGGTTCCTGGATCTCCATTATTGCCCACATGCCCACACGGCCATTGTGAGACAGGGTCGAACTCAACCACAGTAGACCTCCAGCCACTCCAGTAACCAAGTGCCCGCTTGTCCCCAGAGGCTGTGACAGGCCTGTGACTGAGCAGCACCCGACCCCAGCTGCTTTACAGACACCGGCAAAAGCAAAGTGATTGAAGGCGCTGTTTTCCAGTGACGGCCTGTGATCGCCAATTACTTAACTGAGAAAATCAAAGTACAAATTGCCGGGTTCGCTCAATTACTGCTAAAATGGCATAAAAGCATTTTAATTGTGATCCGAGCCTCTCCCTCCAGTGTGGGTATCAAGGGGATAATGAGTCATCAACACAGGGACCCATTTATCTCCAACCCGCCCACCAACAGGAGCTCCGTGTCCCGGGAACGGGCGGGTGCCCGCAGAGCCAAGTTAATTAGGTTTGCTGAATTAGGGGGACATCTAAATTGGATTCTGTGCCGTGTTGGGTTGGAATCCATCTCGGCCCGGAGCTGGTTTGCTGGCAGAGACGCCAGTGACAGGAGGAATAATGAACCAAATAAAAAATGATTTTCTTTGAAAAAAATTAAAGTGAAAAACCATTGTTGCGACTTGTTTAACATCTCTTTTTCCTTCTGCAAAGATGGTTTGAGAACTTCAGAGATCATGCCAGGGCAGGAGCCGTGCCCTCAGTCGCTGGCTCCCTGGTCCCTTCTGCCAGGGGCAGAGGAGAGCAGCCGGTGGAGGTTCTGGCCCCTGCGGGGCTCTGCCCAGAGGCCGGGGTCTGGTGGGGCCTCCTCTCCTGAGGTGTGAGCAGAGCTGCCCGGGGCTGGGGGCTCTCAGTGCAGGGAGCGGGCAGAGGAGGGGTCCTGCCTGGTTCCCGGGTGGGAGCCTCCGGGCTCAGGCCCCCACCGCTCCCACGACTCCCCCCAGCCCCCGAGACCCAGGAGCAGGCCAAGCTCTGGGACTTGTCTGGCCCCTGGGTGACGGTGGGTCAGCAGGAGAATCTACCTGCAGACTGGGACCTGGCAAGAGCCCACGGGCCGGGCACTGCCTGGCTGGCCCAGGCTCTTCACGCTCCCTGGGCAAGGGTGGTCTCAGCCCTGTCCCCTCCTCTGCTGCCCTTGGGCAGAGGGCAGACACACCCACCCTGCCTGGAGACCAAGAAGCCAGACACCCTCAACTGTCGATTCAGTCTCTAGGAGGACTGATACCGCCCTGGCCAGCTGGGCCCAGGCGCCACAGGGGGCAGAGACGAGGGGCCCAGCCCTGCCTGAGGGTGGTGTGAGGAGGAGGAGGCTGGCAGGCAGGCCAGGGACCTCATCTAAACCCTCAAATGCTGTTCAGATGCTCTGGACCCGTGTGCTCTGGGCCACTCAGCCCCTCGCTCCAACAGGGCCTCAGGAAGGAGCGGGACGGGGTGCCAGGCCCAGGAGGGCTCAGGGGAGGAGCAGAGGGCAGCAGGCTGCAGGCTGGGCATCTGGAGCGTGGGCAGCGTGGGAGGGGCAGCGTGGGAGGGGCAGCGTGTCCTGGGAGCTCTGTGTCCACGCAGGTCTCTGAGCCCTCTCAGGGCAGGTGAGCCCGTCTGCCGTGCTGGGCCCTGAAGGCCCAGGCCAGAAGGACCAACTGAAGCTGTTGACTCCAGAGAGAGATGGCACGTGCCCCATCTTCCCAGAGGCTGGGGACGCGGAGGTTGTACGGGGCAGTGGGAGTCGCCCATTAATGGGTGGGACAAGGGGAGGCCCTGAGCTGCTGGACGCCCCATCTGCCCCACATGTGACGAGGATGGGGATCATGGAGAACCGAGGGGTCCCAGACCCCCTGCAGCACACACAGTGCAGCCTTGTTGATCCCAGATGCAGAAAGCCCACACTCTGCAGTGGCCACAGAGGGTCACCTGCAGAGGACCATCCCACGCAGGGATGGCAGCCTTCCCTGTCCAGCTCAGGAGGCAGGACAGCACCGGCACGTGCCTGAGGTATCCAGTGAGCCAGGCTCCCGCCTGCGTGGGGAGACACATGAGTGCAGCAGGTCCGCCTCAGCAAGTACACAGCGAAACCTCGTGATGAGAGGGAAAGGCTTTTGTCATAAATAGAAACACAGACCACACCTGACGGAGGGACTGCACGGGCCACAGGTGCGGGGAGGCGAGGCTGGAAGGAAGTGGGAGCGCTCACTGCTTCGCAGGAGGTCGGGAGCCTGCTTCAGACCTCGCTGCGGCAACACACAGGCTGCAGGTGCAAGGACAGGAAGCCTGCCCCGTGTGTGCACAGGTGGACCAGGAGACCAGGCAGGGAGAGGGAGACACGGGAGCAGGAGTGGGAGCAGACAGTCACTTGGCTCTCTGCACCGTCCGTGATTGGCGTTGTCACATGTGCACATTGTTTGGGGGCAGGGGGGTGGTTAAGCTGTCCTCTGAAGCTGACCAAAAGGCTGCAGGCAAGGGGGTGGACAGGAGTCTGGTGGGAGGGGCAGGTTCATTCTAGGAACTGGACAGAAACCATGGAACTCCCAGAAGCACTGTGGCTCTGTTTGTGATCAGAGCTGGCATTTGGGAAAGCTGGGGGTCCTGTGTGAGCAGCATGGCTCTGGGTGGCTTGCCATGGGCACGTCTAAACTGTAACCTCTGGTTTTATTTTCCATTTCACAAAGAGAATCTGAACCCTCAAAACTTGTCCAAGAACATTTGGCAGATGAGTAGTGGAGCTGGCATTCAAAACTAGGCCAGAGCCTGCATCTTTGATCATGCTTCTGTATTGTCTCTTGAAAAATGTGAGTCACTCAGAATAATGTTGAGAAAGGAGGAGGAAAAATAAGCAAAGGTTGTGATTGACATGTACAAAGTCCAAAGTAAACAGACAGAAACTTGTTCAATTGTGTTAGTAACCCAACAAATATAACTGAGTTAAACATACTTCTTAAAAGACAGAGACTCTCAGACAAACCAGGTTACAACAATTCAAACTCTGTAGTGTTCACAAAAGACACGCTTTGAAAAAAGCATGTGTATATATATGTGTGTGTGTGATGTGTGTGACACATATATACATATACATCCATATATGCACATATATGTATACATAAAGAACAAAGAGGCAAGAAAAGAATTGTATCAAGGCATAAAATTATTGAGAAAATAATATTCAGCACAACCAAAAAGGATAGTTCCTTTTTAAAAAAGGAATAACAAAAGCAATTTATTAAGGGAATATGGTAATGTTGAGATTAAATATAAATAATGATATAACTTCAAAAATATTTTTAAAAATTGAGAGGATCATAGGGAAAAATTGGCAGATTCATAATCCCAGTGGGCGATTGTTAGCACAGTTCTACCTTAAAGCAACAGTGAGTGAACGGATGGACAGGAAGCGGGCATTAGAAGGCTGAATGGTATGACGCAGGTGTGGCATTACCTGTAGGGTACCTAGGAATAAATCTAATCAAGGAGGCGAAAGACCTCTGCAATAAAAACTGTAGAATACCAAAGAAAGAAAGTGAAGGGGAAACTAGAAGATGGAAAGATATACCCTGCCCATGGATAGGCAGACAAAAGTGTTCATATGGCCGTATTACCCCAGGAACAGGCAGCTTGAATGCAATCCCCGTCAAAGTACCAACAACACTGCTCACAGAACCAGAAAAAAAATGGAAAAAGAAAAGACCCAGAACAGTCAAAGCAATTCTGGAAATACCACAATATCTGACTTCAAGTTATCCTACAGAGCCTTAGTAACAAAACTGCATGGTACTGGCATAAAACCAGACACATAGACCAAGGGTACAGAACAGAAGACACGGAGACACACCCACACAGATGCAGGTATCTGAAGTTGGCACCTTGACAAAGGTGCCCAAACCATACAAGACAGCCATGGTGATGTGCACATGTCGAAAACATGGCCATCTGCCTCTCTCACCCTGCAGAGAAGTCAGCTCAAATGGATCAAAGACCTAGAAATTAAACCAGAGGCTTTGCAACTCCGAGAAGAAAATGTAGAGTCAACACTGCAGCATATAGGGGCAGGCAACAAGTTTCTCAATAGGACCCCTAGAGCTCAGGAAATAATGTCAGGAGTTGATAAATGGGACGGCATCAAATTTAAAAGCTTCTGCACAGCAAAGGAGCACAAAATAGAACCTAACGATGCAACAAAATCTTACTAGCTACTCTTCTGACAGAGGATTAATATCTAGAATAAAGAACTCAAGAAACTTTACACCAAAAACTAATTAATAAATGCATAAAAGAACTAAAGAGTCATTTCTCAAAAGAAGAAATACAAATGGCCAACAAATATATTTTTTAAATTTCAACATCATTAACAATTTGGGAAATGTCAATCAAAACTATAGACCAAGATTTCATCTCACACCAGTCAGAATGGCAATCACAAGAATACAAATAATAATAAATGCTGGAGAAGATGTGGGGAAAAAGGAACACTTTTGCACTCTTGGTGAGACTGCAAACTAGTACAACCATTACGGAAATCTGTATGGAGATTCCTCAAAGGACTAAGCATGGAACCAACTTATGACCTAGCTATCCCGCTCCTCAGTGTTCACCCTGAAGAATTAAAGTCATCATATTACAGAGTGATACGCGCGCACCCACGTTAATAGCAGCACAAGTCATAATAGCCTAATACAGAACAAGTCTAGGTGAATGGATAAAGAAACGAGGTTTATACACACAATGGAGTTTGATTCGGCTGTAAAGAAAAATGACATTTTATCATGTGCAGGAAAACGGGTGGAACTTGGGAACACTGTGTTAAGAGACATCAACGAAACCCAGAAGGTCCAGGGCCGTATGCCTTCTCTCAGACGAGAGTAAAAAGAAAGGGGAGGGCAGATGTCATGGAAATCAAAGGCGGGTCAGTAGAGGGAAGGGACTGAGGTGGGGAGGTGTGGAGGGGAAGTCAGGGGAGAGATATCGGCCACGTTACACTGTGACATTGTGTGCAGCTGCAAATACCCACCAGCCAGTCCCCACATGGTGTGCAGCTGTAATGCAGCGATTTAAAAATGGGGGAACATCGGGGAACAGCGCAGTAGAACTAGATGCAGCACCCAGCTCTGACCCTCAGCATTATGACCTCCGTGGTCAGTTGGCTTCTTTTAGTAATAGGAAAGAAAGAAAAAAGAACAAAAGAAGGAAGGGAGGGAGAGAGGGAGGGAGGGAGGGAAGTGTGAGTGGCCGGTAGGAAGGGGCAGCTAGAAGGCGGGGTTGCAGGCTGGACATCACCTGTGTGACCCTGATCCTGCCAGCCCGTGTTCTGCAGAAGGGCACGAGGGGCATCTATTGATACCACGGGGCCCAGCCTGGTGGATTTCAGCCTCAGCCCTCAGCAGGACTGACCCCTGCTGGCCAGGTGCCACTCTCCTTCTGCAGGGCTGCGGTCGGCGCCAGGCTCAGGACACCTGACCTCTCCCCTCTCCCCGATGTTCAGGAAGCCCACGCTCCGGGATGTCGGCTGGAGACCCTGGCCAGCCCCCGTGGGTAGACGGCTGTGATGATGGTGTCCTTTGCCGTTGGTCTCAGCACTGATGGAAGGGTCCATTGTAACCACAGGCCAAACCCGGGTTTTGAAAGTGCCCGTGAACCTCCCCTCCCTGGGCCCTGCTCAGGATGCCCTGGCTCTGCCCTCACTGCTCGTTCCAGCCCGGCCCAGGACCACTGAGACACTCCCTGTGCCACGTGGCAGCTGCAGGGAGCTCATCAGCCTCACCACTGTGAGCAGATTCCGAGTGAGGAGCGCGGTGCCACTGGAGGGATCTGAGTGGCTGAGGAAACACCACGGCAAAGGCCAGCCCATGGCAGAGACCACCCAGGAGTCTGCCAGGGCCTCCGCCCTGATCTTCATCTCCCACCTCCCTGATCTGCACGTTGGTCAGCTTCTCACTCCCCTCCTGCTTGGGTTTGTCTTTATTAGATCGCCATAGATTTCCCTGCACCCTGGTTCCGACCGTTTCCCTCGACCCGGTGAGAAATGGACCTTGCATGCAGCCCCACTTCACACAGCCCAGAAGGGCCAGAAGGGCCAGGTGAGCGCCACGGCGTGCCACATCAGCGGGGAGAGCAGTTGAGCACCAGGGGGAAGGACAGAGCCAGGGTGCAGCTCCCCCCGGGCCAGACGCCTGCCGTGCTGTGCGCACCCTCACGACCTCTGGGTGCCCGAGAGCTGCGTTCTCAGGAACACTGCGGTGGCTGCCTGGGAGGAGAACAGGCAGCAGACCCCACCCTGTCTCCGATGGGCTTCCCCTGTCCTGTCTGCCTGGCCCTTCCAATGCTGGGAGGAACCCACGAGGCCTCAGGAGGAAATGAGTCTGGAGAAGTCTGGTGTCCCTTCTGGGTAGCATGACTAGACAGAGGACTCTCAGACACCCTGCTGTTTGGACAGCCCTGTGCCAGACCTGCTGGATGCCCACCCTTCAACAGCTCTCCATGACCCACTTCCCATGAATGGCGCTCAGTGGCCAAGCCCCTGGGAAACTCTGAGCCCTCCGTTCCTCATCCCGCCCCTGACTCATCCAGACCAAACTCACACAGGCCCAGCTCACTCCAGGACAGTCCTCCATCGTGACACTCCAAGGGCTGCAGACCCTGGTCATTTCTGAGACCTTACTGAATCAGGAGCACAAAGGTTGAATCCACTGTCCTTGCCTATTCAACAGGCTTCCAATCCACGTCTGACAAAATTCAATTCCACTTAGAAATCAACGAATGCATGCTTACCACCTATGGAATCCTACGTATGTGTTTATATGGCCCACGCCATACGTACGACCTAGGGTTACGTGTGCTCATCACGTCTAGCATACATCATGAATTTGATGGCAACACGGCAAAATAACTAACAATTATTATAATGGTGATGATGATGATGATGAAGATGGTGATGGTGATGGTGGTGCTGGTGGTGATGGTGATGGTAGTGATGATGGAGGTGATGGTGATGACAATGTTTATGATGGTGATGACGATGGTGATGGTGGTGATGATGATGATAATGATGATGATGCCAGTGATGCCAGTGATGTTAATGGTGATGGTGATGGTGATGGTGATGGTGGTGGTGATGGTGATGGTGATGGTGATGGTGGTGGTGGTGGTGATGGTGATGGTGATCATGATGATGGTGATCATGATGGTAATGGTGGTGATGGTGATGATGATGATGATGAAGATGGTGATGGTGATGGTGATGGTGGTGGTGATGATGATGATAATGATGATGATGACAGTGATGCCAGTGATGTTAATGGTGATGATGATGGTGATAATGGTGATGGTGATAGTGGTGATGGTGATGGTGGTGGTGATGGTGGTGGTGGTGGTGGTGGTGATGGTGATGGTGATAATAGTGGCAATAGTGGTGATGATGGTGATGGTGGTAGTGATGGTAGTGATGATGGTGATGGTGGTGGTGGTGATGGTGATGGTGATGATGGTGGTGGTGGTGGTGATGGTGATGGTGATTATGGTGATGATGGTGATGGTGATACTGATGGTAATGGTGGTGATGATGGTGATGGTGGTAGTGATGATAGTGATGATGGTGGTGGTGGTGATGGTGATGGTGATGGTGATGATGGTGGTGGTGGTGGTGATGATGATGGTGATGATGGTGATGGTGATACTGATGGTAATGGTGGTGATGATGGTGATGGTGGTAGTGATGGTAGTGATGATGGTGATGGTGGTGGTGGTGATGGTGATGATGATACTGATGGTAATGGTGGTGATGGTGATGATGGTGATGGTGATGGTGATGGTGATGGCGATGGTGATGGTGGTGGTGGTGGTGGTGGTGATGGTGATGGTGATGGTGATGATGGTGATGGTGATACTGATGGTAATGGTGGTGATGATGGTGATGGTGGTAGTGATGGTAGTGATGATGGTGATGGTGGTGGTGGTGGTGGTGATGGTGATGATGGTGATGGTGATACTGATGGTAATGGTGATGATGGTGATGGTGATCATGATGGTGATGGTGGTGATGGTGATGATGGTGATGGTGATGGTGGTGATGGTGATGATGATAATGATGGTAATGGTGGTGAGGATGGTGATGGTGGTAGTGATGGTAGTGAGGATGGTGATGGTGACAGTTAAGTCCATGTGCCAGGGATACTACTTAGTATTCATCACTACATTTGTCATGACAGGGCTGCTATTTACTCTTATTGGTTCCATGGGAAAGTGAAGCCAGGGATTAGGCCATTTGGTTAATGTGGCACAGCCTGACCAAGTGCTCCAGACTCAAACCCAGAAATCTGGCCTCATAGGCCAGGCACTTAGCCCCCCTGGTGAGCCGACCAGGCAGGTATCAATCAGATGCCAGACTTTGACTGATTTGTATAAGAACACACTGACCGCTCAGCATGAGGAGCTCTGAGGACGCTGTCCTGAGTCAGATGTGGCCCCTGCAGATTTAGACTGTCCACCAAGAAGTGAGAGGTCCTCCAGGCCCTTCCCCTCACTGGCAAGAGACCCAGGCCTTCCCTGTGGATGCTCTGCTCCCTGTGAGGCCTCCCAAGCGTCCACACTGAAGGCCCACCCTTGGCCATCCCTGGGAGCAGCGGTGCTCGACATCTGGAGCCAGAGGGCCCACGCGCTACGTCTGTGAGCCCCGTGGGGCCCAGGGAGGGCCCCACCAGGTCAGCGTCCCTCATCCCAGCGGCAGCCCCAACCCACCCTCTCCCTCGGCAAGCCCACAGGCTGCATGGGCAGGACCCTGGTGACCCTGGGCCCCAGGTCCTCACTGTCAAAGCCGGCCACACCCCGGCAGTTCTCACTCTGCGGTCAGTGCTGCCAGGGGACATGCGTCTGGGGAGGAGGACGAATGCGAGGCCGAGTCAGGGCAGTGCTCTGGCTCCCCAGGGAGCGGACACCAGGCTGAGCCTGAGCCCAGTGGACATGCAGCGGCCACAGGGAGGGCCACAGGGCCACAGGGCCACAGAGAAACCCGTTCTGAAGGAAAGAAGGGGAGGAGGGGTCCAGAGGTGTGGGACACGCCCTGTAGAAGCCCCTGCTCTGCCAAGTGGCCCCTGAGGGGCGGAGGACACCAGCACATGTGGGTGCCACTATCCATCGCCTGGTCTTGGGCCCCTGAGACGGGACCTGGTTCACTCTCAGAGCCCCTGGCTCCCTGCCACCTGGGGAATGACTGTGAGCCCTCCATCCCCTCCCCTGTGAAATGGCACCAGGACCCTCGGTGGGGGCAGACAAGGAAGCCAGGTGGGAGCCCCTGCCACGAGACAGCACCCGAGACCAGGAGGCCCAGGCTGCGCCGGCTCTGCTGACGGGAACAGCTTCCCGCGGCCACCAGGACCACCAGACAGGACAGTAGGACAGGGCAGACGGGCCAGCGACCCCACAGAGGCCCACTCGCTCTCTCTCCACAGCCCCCTGTCCACACCTGCAGCTGCTTCTTCACACCCCTCCGTGTTGTCCCCTTGAGTCACCGTCCAGCCCAGCAGGACGCATGCCTGAGACAGAGCGTGGGTGGGAGGTGGCTTCGCAGGTCCCCAGTGGCCATTCAGATGGGGTCAGAGGCTGGCACTGCCCCGGGACCAGCTGGGCAGCAGGGCAGGCCCGTCCTGCAGGCCTGCAGATCGTGCTGGGCATGTGCTGGGCACAGCGACGTGCAGGGAGGCAGGGGCCCAGCCTCTTGGGCCCACAGTCCTGGAGCAGAGCGGGTGCAGGGACCCACAGTGAGTGAGCTCGGTGCTCGAAGAGTGTGGGTGCAGACCCAGGGTGCATCACAGGTGAACCCTGGCATGGCAGGGGTGGGGAGGGAGCAGACAGGGAGAGGCCCTTCCTGGGGTGGAGAAGAGGCCGTGCGAAGCTGGACAGGACCCCAGGGGACTGCAGAACCCCTCAGGTGTGGGAGGCAGAAGGAGGCGGAGGAGGCCTGGGCACAGAGAGGAAGGCGAATGTCCACCCCGGTCACCGTCGAGACAGCGAGACAGTGGGGTCCCCATGGGTAGGGTGGGGGCTGAGCCGTCAGGACAAGAGTCCATGGAGGGACAAGAGGGTCACGTTGGAGGACAGGCAGAGAGGCCTGACGGGAAATCGAGGAGGGCTGTGGGTGCCTGTGAGGTCCCTGGGCTCTCCCCGGGGGCGCCTTGGCCAGCCGCTGGGTGAAGGTCAGCCACTGGCTCAGAGCCGTCAGCCTTGAGCCCCTGTGAGACTCCTGAGCAAAGACAAGGCCACCTGGGGCGAGAGGGACACCTGGGCTGAGGGGCCTGGGGCACTGCCTCCCGAGGGCTGGACCCAGTGTTGGCCAGCTCCACCCAGGAAGGAGGTGTGGTGGTGGGGGGCCTGGTCTCAGCACTGAAGGGTGGACTCCATCTGGGAGGGACAGAGGGAGGAGCCTGAGCAGTGGCCAGGGAGGAGGAAGGGAGCCGCAGGAAGGCGACTAGGTCACCAGGGGAAGCCCATGGGCTGGACGAGAGACCCCCAGTCCTGCTCGGCGTGCTGGTGTTGGGGCTCAGGTGGTGCGTGGGTGGGTGGAGCCCCAGTAGCGTCAGGGGGTTTGCGAGGACCGGGACACCTGAGCTGGCACTCGGCTCTCTCACCACGTCCACCCTCTGCCACGCTGTGAGGCAGCACGGGGCCCTCGCTAGATGGCCAGGCCACACCCTGGACAGCCCAGCACCCAGAACCAAGCATCCAAACCTCTGTCCCGCGTCACTTGCCCAGTCTGTGGGATTCAGCTACAGCAACAGAAAACGACAGACGGACTTCTAGACGGACTTCTAGAGCAACGTCCAGCGGGGAGACAGAGAGGACGTGGCACGGGGACATGAGGGACAAGCACGTGCAGAAGCCTGGGTCCAGAGGTGCGTGCGCGTGTGTGAGAGCGAGCGAGAGGGAGCAGCCCAGGGAGGGAAGACGGGAGCTGGCTGGTCTCCATTTTCGCTCCTTCTGTTTCTGTTAAACTGAAGACACTCGAGGTGCAAAAACTCAGCAGCAAGACCAGGTCGAGCCTCGACTCCTGCACACTCGTCCACCTTCGCCGAGTGTCAGCCCCACGTAGGAAACCCAGACTGACAACGCTCAGCTCGAGGAGCCTTCTGGGAACACATGACACCAGCCGCCAGCCTCGGCCGATGGCAGAACGTCACAGAGACCGTGATCTCAGCACCTGCCTCAGCTCAGGCCCCGCCTGGTCGCCATCTTTATTAGTTCCAGTTCCTAATCGTCACACAGGAAGTCGACTGTTCTGCTGTGCAGCTTTGGGCTGTCCTCATGTATAGGTTCAGAAGAACACGGCCAGAACTCAGGGCAAGGGCATCACCTCAACCCCCCATGCTGCCTCTTGGCGCTCTGGCCATGGCGATCCAGCCCTCACCACGTGGTCCTCGTTCACAGAACACCACACAGACAGAGCCACGAGTCCCCGCACAGGGCTGCCTTCCTCCTCTCCCTGCGAAAGTGGCCGAGGGGCTGCAGTGCCAGCCTCTCCTGCTCCTTGGCAGTAGCTTTCCAGTCTGCGGGTGGGTGTCCCCAAGGCGCCTGTCCACAGGGGTTTGGTGGTCCCCTCGGTCAGCCTCTGGGGTGAGCTGTTTCCAGGGTCCAGCAATCTTGAGAGTCTTCTATACACATTCACCTGCAGATGCTTCTGGGGACCCGTCTCCACTTCACTGGGTGAGAACCAGGGTCGATGGCCGCTGGAAGGTGGGCGTTAACTTTGGCAGGAAAGCCAGGCTGTGTCCTGGCGGGCCCTGCCGCCTTGCTTCCTGCCAGCCAGGAGTCCCGGCCCTCCTTCGGCCTTGCTGGTGCCCAGGAACCCCAGTGGCTCTAGCTCAGCTGCTCCAAATGTGCTTTAGCCGACCTTTCCCACGTTGAGCGGAGCACACACCTGAACTTCAGTTCTCTGAAACTCGTAAGGGGTCCTGGCTCAGGCTGGTGGGCTCGGGGAAGCCGCCATGTGCCCCTGAAAATCGGGAGTGTTCTGAGGACACCGGACAGATCCCCAAATCACGCAGGGAATGTATGGCCGTGGGGGAGGAGCCGGGGAAAGAGACGGACAGCCAGGAGGAAACACGGGCCCACAGACAGGCCCCCGGAGTCAGCGGAGGAACCCCAGTTCCCATGTGGAGGAAACAGGAAGAGGCTCTGAGAGAATCAGAAACTCCACTGACCACCAGATTCGCGCTCGAAATCAAAACGATCCATCTTAAAAAGCAATATCTAAAGATGAGAGTAAAACTGTAAACAAGTCAACGGGAACTGTCTGTATCCAGCTGGCAACCAACAAACGCACAGAGAGCCGCCGGGTCAGCACCCAGGCAGCTACCACCACCGCTCCTGCTCGCCAAGGCGGAGCCGGGCACCAGGGCCCTCCTGGCGGTGCCCTCCGGGCAGCGGGCAAGCCTCACCACCCAGCAGCCCCAGGGTCCCACGCCTGCCTCCAGCCCGAGGGCAGAGGATGCGAGCGCAGCTCCACAGGACAGGTGACCAGTCCCTTCAGCCACCGCCATTCAGAGTTTGCCACGAAAAGCCACCCAAAGAGAAGGAACCCACGGGCTGAAGGATCCTCAGGTCACGACCCTGCGAGTCAGGGACGGTGACGTCATAGCTGCCCTTTCAACAGTAGGAGCTGTGTTGAGAGCCCCGGGCTGAAAGGGCTGCGGAAGGAGCCAGGACATCTCCAGTGTGCTGCAGAGCCACCAGGATGCAGGGCCTGGGCGTGCGGTGGGTGACATCAGGTGACAGGCAGGTGACACGGCAGGAAGGAAGGAAGCTGGCGCTGCTGGTGGATGGAGAGAAAGTGAGGAACGAGAGATGGAGACCAGCAGAGACACAGAGTTGTCTGTCAGAGCTGACCACAGCAGGGAGGGCAGTGCAGGCCTGGGCTCCAGGGCTCAGGCCCGGGGCAGGCTCAGGCTGGGGGGCAGGCTCAGGCTCCGGGGCAGGCAGGTCCCAAGGCGGCGGTTAGGGTGGGGTTGGCATGAGGGAGAGCTGAGCCTTCCTCAGAGACGCCCTTGGGTGGGAAAGCCACACTTTCCTTAAAATGGCAGCTGTCACTTATGATGGCTGTCCAGGTGATGAGCAAGGACCTGATATCAGAGCAGAGGCCACAGTGCCCTTCTGTCTCCTCTGGACACACTCAGGTGCCCTGGAAGGCACTTCAGTCACCAAGAGGCTGCACAGGCCACCGTGGCCCCTTAGGGGCTGCAGAGTCCCCTGGCCCAGTTACCCTGTGGCCCTAGAGGGTGGCATGAGGAGCTCGGCTCCAGGGTCAAGCAGACACTGCAGTGGACAGACCCCCACTCACACAGTGACCCCTGCTCACACAGTGACCCCCCTCACACAGTGACCCCCCTCACACAGTGACCCCTGCTCACACAGTGACCCCCCTCACACAGTGACCCCTGCTCACACAGTGACCCCCCTCACACAGTGACCCCCCTCACACAGTGACCCCCTCACACAGTGACCCCATCACACAGTGACCCCCTCACACAGTGACCCCCCTCACACAGTGACCCCCCTCACACAGTGACCCCCTCACACAGTGACCCCCCTCACACAGTGACCCCCCCTCACACAGTGACCCCCTCACACAGTGACCCCCTCACACAGTGACCCCTGCTCACACAGTGACCCCCTCACACAGTGACCCCCTCACACAGTGACCCCCCATCACACAGTGACCCCCCCTCACACAGTGACCCCCCTCACACAGTGACCCCCTCACACAGTGACCCCCCTCACACAGTGACCCCCTCACACAGTGACCCCCCCTCACACAGTGACCCCCCCTCACACAGTGACCCCCTCACACAGTGACCCCCCTCACACAGTGACCCCCTCACACAGTGACCCCCCTCACACAGTGACCCCCTCACACAGTGACCCCCCTCACACAGTGCCCCATCACACAGTGACCCCCTCACACAGTGACCCCCCTCACACAGTGACCCCCTCACACAGTGACCCCCCTCACACAGTGACCCCCCTCACACAGTGACCCCCCCTCACACAGTGACCCCCCTCACACAGTGACCCCCCTCACACAGTAACCCCCTCACACAGTGCCCCCTCACACAGTGACCCCCTCACACAGTGACCCCCCCTCACACAGTGACCCCCCTCACACAGTGCCCCCTCACACAGTGACCCCCCTCACACAGTGACCCCCTCACACTGTGACCCCCCCTCACACAGTGACCCCCCTCACACAGTGACCCCCCTCACACAGTGCCCCATCACACAGTGACCCCCCTCACACAGTGACCCCCTCACACAGTGACCCCCCTCACACAGTGACCCCCCTCACACAGTGCCCCATCACACAGTGACCCCCTCACACAGTGACCCCCTCACACAGTGACCCCCTCACACAGTGACCCCCCTCACACAGTGCCCCATCACACAGTGACCCCCCTCACACAGTGACCCCCCTCACACAGTGACCCCCTCACACAGTGACCCCCTCACACAGTGACCCCCCTCACACAGTGACCCCCCTCACACAGTGACCCCCCTCACACAGTAACCCCCTCACACAGTGCCCCCTCACACAGTGACCCCCTCACACAGTGACCCCCTCACACAGTGACCCCCTCACACAGTGACCCCCCTCACACAGTGCCCCATCACACAGTGACCCCCCTCACACAGTGACCCCCCCTCACACAGTGACCCCCTCACACAGTGACCCCCTCACACAGTGACCCCTGCTCACACAGTGACCCCCCTCACACAGTGACCCCCTCACACAGTGACCCCCCTCACACAGTGACCCCCTCACACAGTGACCCCCCCTCACACAGTGACCCCCTCACACAGTGCCCCATCACACAGTGACCCCCTCACACAGTGACCCCCTCACACAGTGACCCCCCTCACACAGTGACCCCCTCACACAGTGACCCCCTCATACACTGACCCCCTCACACAGTGCCCCATCACACAGTGACCCCCCCTCACACAGTGACCCCCCTCACACAGTGACCCCCTCACACAGTGACCCCCCTCACACAGTGACCCCCCCTCACACAGTGACCCCCCTCACACAGTGACCCCCCTCACACAGTGACCCCCTCACACAGTGCCCCATCACACAGTGACCCCCTCACACACTGACCCCCTCACACAGTGACCCCTGCTCACACAGTGACCCCCTCACACAGTGACCCCCTCACACAGTGCCCCATCACACAGTGACCCCCTCACACACTGACCCCCTCACACAGTGACCCCTGCTCACACAGTGACCCCTGCTCACACAGTGCCCCATCACACAGTGACCCCCCCTCACACAGTGACCCCCTCACACAGTGCCCCATCACACAGTGACCCCCCCTCACACAGTGACCCCCTCACACAGTGACCCCCTCACACAGTGCCCCATCACACAGTGACCCCCTCACACACTGACCCCCTCACACAGTGACCCCCTCACACAGTGACCCCCTCACACAGTGACCCCCCTCACACAGTGACCCCCCCTCACACAGTGACCCCCCCTCACACAGTGACCCCCTCACACACTGACCCCCTCACACACTGACCCCCTCACACAGTGACCCCCCTCACACAGTGCCCCCTCACACAGTGACCCCCCTCACACAGTGCCCCATCACACAGTGACCCCCTCACACAGTAACCCCCCTCACACAGTGACCCCCTCACAGAGTGACCCCCTCACACAGTGACCCCCCCTCACACAGTGACCCCCCTCACACAGTGCCCCATCACACACTGACCCCCTCACACACTGACCCCCTCACACAGTGACCCCCCCTCACACAGTGACCCCCCTCACACAGTGACCCCCTCACACAGTGCCCCCTCACACAGTGACCCCCCTCACACAGTGACCCCTCACACAGTGACCCCCTCACACAGTGACCCCCTCACACAGTGCCCCATCACACAGTGACCCCCTCACACAGTGACCCCCTCACACAGTGCCCCATCACACAGTGACCCCCTCACACAGTGACCCCCCTCACACAGTGACCCCCCCTCACACAGTGACCCCCTCACACAGTGACCCCCTCACACAGTGACCCCTCACACAGTGACCCCCTCACACAGTGACCCCCCTCACACAGTGACCCCTCACACAGTGACCCCCTCACACAGTGACCCCCTCACACAGTGACCCCCTCACACAGTGACCCCCTCACAGTGACCCCCTCACACAGTGCCCCCTCACACAGTGACCCCCTCACACAGTGACCCCCCTCACACAGTGACCCCCCTCACAGAGTGACCCCCTCACACAGTGACCCCCTCACACAGTGACCCCCTCACACAGTGACCCCCCCTCACACAGTGACCCCCCTCACACAGTGACCCCCTCACACAGTGACCCCCCCTCACACAGTGACCCCCTCACACAGTGACCCCCTCACACAGTGACCCCTCACACAGTGACCCCCTCACACAGTGACCCCCCTCACACAGTGACCCCTCACACAGTGACCCCCTCACACAGTGACCCCCTCACACAGTGACCCCCTCACACAGTGCCCCCTCACACAGTGACCCCCTCACACAGTGACCCCCTCACACAGTGACCCCCCCTCACACAGTGACCCCCTCACACAGTGACCCCCCTCACACAGTGACCCCCTCACACAGTGACCCCCTCACACAGTGACCCCCCCTCACACAGTGACCCCCTCACACAGTGACCCCCTCACACAGTGACCCCCTCACACAGTGACCCCCCCTCACACAGTGACCCCCTCACACAGTGACCCCCTCACACAGTGACCCCCTCACAGTGACCCCCCTCACACAGTGACCCCTCACACAGTGACCCCCTCACACAGTGACCCCCTCACACAGTGACCCCCTCACACAGTGACCCCTCACACAGTGACCCCCTCACACAGTGACCCCCCTCACACAGTGACCCCCCTCACAGAGTGACCCCCTCACACAGTGACCCCCTCACAGAGTGACCCCCTCACACAGTGACCCCCCCTCACACAGTGACCCCCCTCACACAGTGACCCCCTCACACAGTGACCCCCTCACAGAGTGACCCCTCACACAGTGACCCCCTCACACAGTGACCCCCCTCACACAGTGACCCCCTCACACTGTGACCCCCCTCACACAGTGCCCCATCACACAGTGACCCCCTCACACAGTGCCCCATCACACAGTGACCCCCTCACACAGTGACCCCCCCTCACACAGTGACCCCCCCTCACACAGTGACCCCCTCACACAGTGACCCCTCACACAGTGACCCCCTCACACAGTGACCCCCCTCACACAGTGACCCCTCACACAGTGACCCCCTCACACAGTGACCCCCTCACACAGTGCCCCCTCACACAGTGACCCCCTCACACAGTGACCCCCTCACACAGTGACCCCCCCTCACACAGTGACCCCCTCACACAGTGACCCCCCTCACACAGTGACCCCCTCACACAGTGACCCCCTCACACAGTGACCCCCCCTCACACAGTGACCCCCTCACACAGTGACCCCCTCACACAGTGACCCCCTCACACAGTGACCCCCCCTCACACAGTGACCCCCTCACACAGTGACCCCCTCACACAGTGACCCCCTCACAGTGACCCCCCTCACACAGTGACCCCTCACACAGTGACCCCCTCACACAGTGACCCCCTCACACAGTGACCCCCTCACACAGTGCCCCCTCACACAGTGACCCCCTCACACAGTGACCCCCCTCACACAGTGACCCCCCTCACAGAGTGACCCCCTCACACAGTGACCCCCTCACAGAGTGACCCCCTCACACAGTGACCCCCCCTCACACAGTGCCCCCTCACACAGTGACCCCCTCACACAGTGACCCCCCCTCACACAGTGACCCCCTCACACAGTGACCCCCTCTCACACAGTGACCCCCTCACACAGTGACCCCCTCACACAGTGACCCCCCCTCACACAGTGACCCCCTCACACAGTGACCCCTCTCACACAGTGACCCCCTCACACAGTGACCCCCCTCACACAGTGACCCCCTCACACAGTGACCCCCTCACACAGTGCCCCATCACACAGTGACCCCCTCACACGTGATCCCCTCACACAGTGACCCCCCCTCACACAGTGACCCCCTCACACAGTGACCCCCTCTCACACACTGACCCCCTCACACAGTGACCCCCTCACACACTGACCCCCTCACACAGTGACCCCCCTCACACACTGACCCCCTCACACAGTGACCCCCCCCTCACACACTGACCCCCTCACACAGTGACCCCCTCACACACTGACCCCCTCACACAGTGACCCCCTCACACAGTGACCCCCTCACACAGTGACCCCTGCTCACACAGTGACCCCCTCACACAGTGACCCCCCTCACACAGTGACCCCCTCACACAGTGACCCCCTCACACAGTGACCCCCCTCACACAGTGACCCCCTCACACAGTGACCCCCCTCACACAGTGACCCCCTCACACAGTGACCCCCTCACACAGTGACCCCCTCACACACTGACCCCCTCACACAGTGACCCCCTCACACAGTGACCCCCTCACACAGTGACCCCCCCTCACACAGTGACCCCCTCACACAGTGACCCCCTCACACAGTGACCCCCCCTCACACAGTGACCCCCCCTCACACAGTGACCCCCTCACACAGTGACCCCCTCACACAGTGACCCCCCTCACACAGTGACCCCCTCACACAGTGACCCCCCTCACGCAGTGACCCCCCTCACACAGTGACCCCCCTCACACAGTGACCCCCTCACACCTTGACCCCCCCTCACACAGTGACCCCCTCACACAGTGACCCCCCTCACGCAGTGACCCCTGCTCACACAGTGACCCCCTCACACAGTGACCCCCCTCACACAGTGACCCCCTCACACAGTGACCCCCTCACACAGTGCCCCATCACACAGTGACCCCCTCACACAGTGACCCCCTCACACAGTGACCCCCTCACACAGTGACCCCCTCACACAGTGACCCCCCTCACACAGTGACCCCCTCACACAGTGACCCCCTCACACAGTGCCCCATCACACAGTGACCCCCTCACACGTGATCCCCTCACACAGTGACCCCCCCACACAGTGACCCCCCCTCACACAGTGACCCCCTCACACAGTGACCCCCTCACACAGTGACCCCCCCTCACACAGTGACCCCAGTGCAGATGGGCACTGAACAACTTCTCCAGGCAGGAAGCAGTTGAAGTTTTTCAACACTGAAAACCAGGAAGTTCTGTTTCCAAGAGCTGAGTCCTTGTCCCCGATGCCAATCCAATCAGGAGGACAGGGTTTTGGGAAAAAGGAACAGAAGGCTCATTGCTTTGCAGGAAAGGGGAACCCAGGGGACCTGTCCCATCAGCAGGAGCAGGGCCTTCAGAGGGACTCCAAGGCACACTTCGCCTGTCTCTAACGTGGGAGCTGAGATTCACTTGTTGACGTGGGAGACGGTCATTTCTGAGACCCTCTGGGCCATCCCCAGAGTCTGGAGGACTTCCTGCCTATGGAGGGTGTGTGCTCAGGGACAGAGGAGTCTGCCCCCGGGGTGGGAAGAAAGGTACCTGTTTCCCTGAGGTCAGGGAGGGAGAGCTCAGGGGGGAGCCGGGAGAGGGGAGGAGAGAGGAACAGGTCCCTTTTGGAAGTCAGTGGCAGAGCAGCCTGGCGGTGTCCACAGGACAGAGTGGACCCGGTTACACACCCCGTGGGTGTCATTGCCTGAGGCCTTGCTATTTGGACCACCTGTTCCTGAGGTTCATCCCAAGTCAGTGGAAGTCTCCTGCCACCAGATCAAGGCTGGCGAGGGCTCACTGCACCCCTGCGCCCTCAGCAGCCCCACGCTGTCCTGGTGAGCTTGGGGTGGACAGGCATTGCTAGTGCCTCAGGCCCTGCGTCGGGGTCTCGCCTGGTGGGGGGCCAGGTGAGCTCTTCCTGTGCCAGGTAGGGCCCCCCAGACCTGCTCTGCTCCTGCTTTCCTTGGTTTAAAAAATAGATGAAGGGGGAAAACCAAAGCCACCTGCATTTCCTAAGGCCTGTCCACGGGAGGGGCAGCTCCTCCATGTCTGTGAGCAGGTGCCTGGGCGCCTGCGGGGCGCGGCTCAGGCAGCTCTCGGGTCCTCCCTGTCTCGGCCTCACGCTGTGGAGAGATTCTTCACAGGAACAAGACAGAAGCATTCAACTCTGCTCTCAAGGAGTGTGGCACTTCTCTGGGGACCTTCACAGATGAACTGTTCCCGACACAAGACGGATGGGCAGACTCGGGAGCAAAGCCGTCCTGCAGACGTGGCCTGCAGGGCGGAGGCGTGGAGGGTGTCATTGCAGGTATCCTGTATCACGTGGCCCCTCTGACATTTCACAGGCCGCTTGGCTTCACAATTACTTACAATTTTTTCTCAGAACCATTTAGGCAAGGGCTGGATTAGGACCCATGTGGCCGAGGGACGTCTCCATCCAGGGGCCAGAGGTGACTACCTGGCCCTGCGCTGCCTGTGGCGCAGGGCACGTGAGCCTCTCTGCTGCTCCCTGAGTGTGGGTACCTGCTGCAGTCCCCAAATCACATGTTGAAACCACTGGGGACAACTTTGGGAGGAGAGTGGGACGTCCCCTGTGACCAGTGCCGGTGCCTTTCCTCCCAGTGGCCCAGCCCGGCTCTGGCTGAACCCGGCCAGGCCCCCACCTCCGGAGCCCTGGGAAGCTTCTTACCAGCTCCTCTGCACGGGGCGGGGGATGGGGGGCCTGCAACAGAGGCCCAAAGGGACCAGGAGGGGCCTGTGCTGCGGTCATGGCACAGACTGCCCTGAAACCAACTGTGGCTCCCGACCGTGAAGAGTGGAGCATCCAGACTGCAGTTCTCTTTCCTTCGTTATTTCTTTTTTTTTCCCAGAGCCAGGCCACTTTAGAGTCCAGCCCATCCTTCGCTCAGTGCAGGGACTGAGCCTTCTAATCTCTAAACCCAGATCAAATGGGCACAATAAACACCAGGTCTTGGGAGCCAGAGATCCAGAGTAATTGCATTCCGCAGGCCAGCCCAAATGTTCGGGGACCTGGGATAAATAAAAAGAAATCACTTGCTAAGTGATCCCCGGTGCGCCATTCCTGGGCTGGACGGACCTGCTATTTCATTTGCATGATTTAGCAAAAGGAAATTTGCATTGATATGTAAATAGTAAAGCCAGCAGTTTACACTGGAAAACAAAGGAGGGAGCCCCTTCCAGGCAGAGGGTTGCAGACCACACAACAGCAATCCCCCAGACCCACAGCTTAAACAGCTCTGCCTCCTCCAGTGTTTCAGAGTGACATTTAATAACGGAATTACAGGGCCATTTGCATGTGGTCCTCTACTCTGAAGGTGTATTCCAAATTTACTGGCATTTTTATTTGCCTTCTCTGGCTGGGGTCTGGAAATTTGGTTTGCGGGTCTGTAGAGAGAAAAAGCCTCGGCACAGAGAAAACACATGAAGACAAATGGCACTGTCCCGTCGGCAGGCAGGAGGACACTTCTGAATGTCCATGTTCATGGTGTTCGGTCAGAGCCCTGTCCCCAGCATACTCATTATGACGGGACAGATGGCCCATACTTCCTAGAGCCCACTGGTCTGAGCTGCAGGGAGGCCCTGGGGAGCCGTAACCAGGGTCCACTCTGTCCTGTGGACACCGCCCTGGCTGCTCTGCCACTGACTTCCAAAAGGGACCTGTTCCTCTCTCCTCCCCTCTCCCTGCTCCCCCCTGAGCTCTCCCTCCCTGACCTCAGGGAAACAGGTACCTTTCTTCCTCTGTCCCTGAGCACACACCCTCCATAGGCAGGAAGTCCTCCAGACTCTGGGGATGGCCCAGAGGGTCTCAGAAATGACCGTCTCCCACGTCAACAAGTGAATCTCCGCTCCCACGTTAGAGACAGGCGAAGTGTGCCTTGGAGTCCCTCTGAAGGCCCTGCTCCTGCTGATGGGACAGGTCCCCTGGGTTCCCCTTTCCTGCAAAGCAATGAGCCTTCAGTTCCTTTTTCTCAAAACCATGTCCTCGAAATCAGATTGGTATAAGGGAGGACTAAGCTTTAGGTAACAGAACCAAGTCCAGGAGGCCTCTGGGGGCAGCGCTTGACTCTTGACCAGGTCCAGATGACTCCTCCATGTCCCCAGAGCTGAGCTCCTCAGCTGCCCAGAGCAGCCACAGCAGCAGAGCAGGCTGTACCAACGTCCCTGGGCCCTCCCCTTGTAAAGGTAAAATTTCTAAGCTGATTCTAAGCTGCAAAGCTTGAGTTAAAGTGTAAAAGACTGGGTATTGTTAAAATTCCTCTGCTACTCCCGGAACCTGTAATCTCTGTAGCTTTTGGGACAATACTGGAACTGTCCAGTAAATATTTCCATTGATTCCCTGGTTGTTTAATAGCTAAGGGCTCCAAGTAGCTCGGCACGGAAGCATCCAGGCCCCAAAACCAATCAGTTTAAATGTGTATCCCGCTTAGGAGTGACCAATCACCCCTACCCAGACTGTTCCCGCCAATAAATGTACTAATCCTGTCTCAGAGTTGTTGTTCAATTTTCCCGCGCCTCATGATGATTTGTTCTGATGTATGCAAAGCCCCCCGCCCTCTCCAAAAAGTGTATTTAAGCTCTGCTCGACCTCTGCTCTGGGCTCTGGGCTGCTCTATCTTCCTGAGTGAGCCTGGAACCTCGGCATGCTGAATCAATAAATCCCCTATGCCAATTGCATGAAGTCAGTCTCTTGTGTGGTCTCTTCCTCCGACGCTCCGCCTGACCGTTACACCCTGACTCCAGACTGCAGAGCCAGGACCCTGGAGGTGACAGACACCGGAGCCAGGCACACTGCTCCTGAAAGCCAGCACCAGGCTTTAGGAGCACAAGGCACATTTACATGGCCCCAGGTTCCCCTGTGCACAAATCCCAGGTGGAGGGAAGTCCCTGCACTTATGTCCACTCCAGACCTGGCCAGCAGCCACAACTGTGAACCGATGTGGACCACCAGTGTCGGGCTCCCTGCTCCAGAACATCACCAGGCACTGGGGACATTCCAGTGTGAGGGCGTCCCTGCTCTGGAATCTCACCAGGCAGTGTGGACACCCCCAGTGTTGGGGTCCCTGCTCTGGACTCTCGCCAGGCAGTGTGGACACCCCCAGTGTTAGGGATCCCTGCTCTGGACTCTCGCCAGGCAGTGTGGACACCCCCAGTGTTGGGTTCCCTGCTCTGGACTCTCACCAGGCAGTGTGGACAACCACAGTGTTAGGGATCCCTGCTCTGGACTCTCGCCAGGCAGTGTGGACACCCCCAGTGTTGGGGGTCCCTGCTCTGGACTCTCACCAGGCAGTGTGGACATCCCCAGTGTTGGGGGTCCCTGGTCTGGACTCTCACCAGCAGTGAGGACACCCCCAGTGTTGGGGGTCCCTGCTCTGGACTCTCACCAGGCAGTGTGGACACCCACAGTGTTAGGGATCCCTGCTCTGGACCCTCGCCAGGCAGTGTGGACTCCCCCAGTGTTGGAGGTCCCTGCTCTGGACACACGCGAGGCAGTGTGGACACCCACAGTGTTGGTGGTACCTGCTCTGGAGTCTTACCAGCAGTGTGGACACCCACAGTGTTAGGGATCCCTGCTCTGGAACCTCACCAGGCAGTGTGGACACCCCCAGTGTTGGGGGTCCCTGCTCTGGAACCTCACCAGGCAGTGTGGACACCCCCAGTGTTGGTGGTAACTGCTCTGGAACCTCACCAGCAGTGTGGACACCCCCAGTGTTGGTGGTACCTGCTCTGGAACCTCACCAGCAGGGTGGACACCCCCAGTGTTGGTGGTACCTGCTCTGGAGTCTCACCAGCAGTGTGGACACCCCCAGTGTTGGGGGTCCCTGCTCTGGAGTCTCACCAGCAGTGTGGACACCCCCAGTGTTGGGGTACCTGCTCTGGACTCTCACCAGGCAGTGTGGACACCCCCAGTGTTGGGGGTCCCTGCTCTGGACTCTCACCAGCAGTGTGGACACCCCCAGTGTTGGGGGTCCCTGCTCTGGACTCTCACCAGCAGTGTGGACACCCCCAGTGTTGGGGGTCCCTGCTCTGGACTCTCACCAGCAGTGTGGACACCCCCAGTGTTGGGGGTCCCTGCTCTGGACTCTCACCAGCAGTGTGGACACCCCCAGTGTTAGGGGTCCCTGCTCTGGACTCTCACCAGGCAGTGTGGACACCCACAGTGTAGGGGTCCCTGCTCTGGAACCTCACCAGGCAGTGTGGACACCCCAGTGTTGGGGGGTCCCTGCTCTGGACTCTCACCAGGCAGTGTGGATGCCCCCAGTGTTGGGGGTCCCTGCTCTGGACTCTCACCAGGCACTGTGGACACCCCCAGTGTTGGTGTACCTGCTCTGGACTCTCACCAGGCAGTGTGGACACCCCCAGTGTGGGGGTCCCTGCTCTGGACTCTCACCAGGCAGTGTGGACACCCCAGTGTTGGGGGGTCCCTGCTCTGGACTCTCACCAGGCAGTGTGGACGCCCCCAGTGTTAGGGGTCCCTGCTCTGGAACCTCACCAGGCAGTGTGGACACCCCCAGTGTTGGGGGTCTCTGCTCTGGACTCTCACCAGGCAGTGTGGACACCCCCAGTGTTGGGGGTCCCTGCTCTGGACTCTCACCAGCAGTGTGGACACCCCCAGTGTTAGGGGTCCCTGCTCTGGAGTCTCACCAGGCAGTGTGGACACCCCCAGTGTAGGGGTCCCTGCTCTGGAACCTCACCAGGCAGTGTGGACACCCCAGTGTTGGGGGGTCCCAGCTCTGGACTCTCACCAGGCAGTGTGGACGCCCCCAGTGTTGGGGGTCCCTGCTCTGGACTCTCACCAGGCACTGTGGACACCCCCAGTGTTGGGGTACCTGCTCTGGACTCTCACCAGGCAGTGTGGACACCCCCAGTGTGGGGGTCCCTGCTCTGGACTCTCACCAGGCAGTGTGGACACCCCAGTGTTGGGGGGGTCCCTGCTCTGGACTCTCACCAGGCAGTGTGGACGCCCCCAGTGTTAGGGGTCCCTGCTCTGGAACCTCATCAGGCAGTGTGGACACCCCCAGTGTTGGGGGTCCCTGCTCTGGACTCTCACCAGGCAGTGTGGACACCCCCAGTGTTGGGGTATCTGCTCTGGACTCTCACCAGGCAGTGTGGACACCCCCAGTGTGGGGGTCCCTGCTCTGAACTCTCACCAGCAGTGTGGACACCCCCAGTGTTGGGGGTCCCTGCTCTGGAGTCTCACCAGCAGTGTGGACACCCCCAGTGTTGGGGGTCCCTGCTCTGGACTCTCCCCAGGCAGTGTGGACACCCCCAGTGTTGGGGGTCCCTGCTCTGGACTCTCACCAGGCAGTGTGGACACCCCCAGTGTTGGGGGTCCCTGCTCTGGAGTCTCACCAGGCAGTGTGGACACCCCCAGTGTTGGGGGTCCCTGCTCTGAACTCTCACCAGCAGTGTGGACACCCCCAGTGTTGGGGGTCCCTGCTCTGGAGTCTCACCAGCAGTGTGGACACCCCCAGTGTTGGGGGTCCCTGCTCTGGACTCTCACCAGGCAGTGTGGACACCCCCAGTGTTGGGGTACCTGCTCTGGACTCTCCCCAGGCAGTGTGGACACCCCCAGTGTTGGGGGTCCCTGCTCTGGACTCTCACCAGGCAGTGTGAACACCCCCAGTGTTGGGGGTCCCTGCTCTGGACTCTCACCAGCAGTGTGGACGCCCCCAGTGTTAGGGGTCCCTGCTCTGGAACCTCATCAGGCAGTGTGGACACCCCCAGTGTTGGGGGTCCCTGCTCTGGACTCTCACCAGGCAGTGTGGACACCCCCAGTGTTGGGGTACCTGCTCTGGACTCTCACCAGGCAGTGTGGACACCCCCAGTGTGGGGGTCCCTGCTCTGAACTCTCACCAGCAGTGTGGACACCCCCAGTGTTGGGGGTCCCTGCTCTGGAGTCTCACCAGCAGTGTGGACACCCCCAGTGTTGGGGGTCCCTGCTCTGGACTCTCCCCAGGTAGTGTGGACACCCCCAGTGTTGGGGGTCCCTGCTCTGGACTCTCCCCAGGCAGTGTGGACACCCCCAGTGTTGGGGTACCTGCTCTGGACTCTCCCCAGGCAGTGTGGACACCCCCAGTGTTGGGGGTCCCTGCTCTGGACTCTCACCAGGCAGTATGAACACCCCCAGTGTTGGGGGTCCCTGCTCTGGACTCTCACCAGCAGTGTGGACACCCCCAGTGTTGGGGGTCCCTACCCTGGACTCTCACCAGCAGTGTGAACACCTCCAGTGTTGGGGGTCCCTGCTCTGGAACCTCACCAGGCAGTGTGGACACCCCCAGTGTTGGGGGTCCCTGCTCTGGAACCTCACCAGGCAGTGTGGACACCCCCAGTGTTGGGGGTCCCTGCTCTGGACTCTCACCAGCAGTGTGGACACCCCCAGTGTTGGGGGTCCCTGCTCTGGACTCTCACCAGGCAGTGTGGACACCCCCAGTGTTGGGGGTCCCTGCTCTGGACTCTCACCAGGCAGTGTGGACACCCCCAGTGTTGGGGGTCCCTGCTCTGAACTCTCACCAGCAGTGTGGACACCCCCAGTGTTGGGGGTCCCTGCTCTGGACTCTCACCAGGCAGTGTGGACACCCCCAGTGTTGGGGTACCTGCTCTGGACTCTCCCCAGGCAGTGTGGACACCCCCAGTGTTGGGGGTCCCTGCTCTGGACTCTCACCAGGCAGTGTGGACACCCCCAGTGTTGGGGGTCCCTGCTCTGAACTCTCACCAGCAGTGTGGACACCCCCAGTGTTGGGGGTCCCTGCTCTGGACTCTCACCAGGCAGTGTGGACACCCCCAGTGTTGGGGTACCTGCTCTGGACTCTCCCCAGGCAGTGTGGACACCCCCAGTGTTGGGGGTCCCTGCTCTGGACTCTCACCAGGCAGTATG
Source organism: Urocitellus parryii (assembly GCF_045843805.1). NCBI lineage: Eukaryota > Metazoa > Chordata > Mammalia > Rodentia > Sciuridae > Urocitellus > Urocitellus parryii. The sequence continues at coordinate 1,263,267 of NC_135535.1, read as the reverse complement.
AACACCCCCAGTGTTGGGGGTCCCTGCTCTGGACTCTCACCAGCAGTGTGGACACCCCCAGTGTTGGGGGTCCCTACCCTGGACTCTCACCAGCAGTGTGAACACCTCCAGTGTTGGGGGTCCCTGCTCTGGAACCTCACCAGGCAGTGTGGACACCCCCAGTGTTGGGGGTCCCTGCTCTGGAACCTCACCAGGCAGTGTGGACACCCCCAGTGTTGGGGGTCCCTGCTCTGGACTCTCACCAGCAGTGTGGACACCCCCAGTGTTGGGGGTCCCTGCTCTGGACTCTCACCAGGCAGTGTGGACACCCCCAGTGTTGGGGGTCCCTGCTCTGGAACCTCACCAGGCAGTGTGGACACCCCCAGTGTGGGGGTCCCTGCTCTGGAACCTCACCAGGCAGTGTGGACACCCCCAGTGTTGGGGGTCCCTGCTCTGGACTCTCACCAGGCACTGTGAACACCCCTAGTGTTGGGGGTCCCTGCTCTGGACTCTCACCAGCAGTGTGGACACCCCCAGTGTTGGGGGTCCCTGCTCTGGACTCTCACCAGGCAGTGTGGACGCCCCCACACAGTGCCAGGAGCTCCCTGCTCTGGACTCTCACCAGCAGTGTGACTACCTAAGTCATCTCCTAAAGAGGGATAAATAAAAAGCAGGTGACATATTTCTAAATGCGTTCAGGACGTCCATGATCTGTCCAGGAAAGCGAGGAATCTGTGCCCAACAGGAGGGAAGAGGAGAAACCAGGGGGCAGAGGGAGAGCCAGGCTGTTCCTGGAGCTCAGTGCAGGGACTCCCATCAGTACCAGGGCCTCTGGGTGGAGGCAGAGCGAGTCTCCACTGAAGGACTGTCTCTCAAGGCCTCCTCCTGCAGAGGACCCCACTCAGGAGGAGGGGCAGGACAGCCCCGGTAAGGGCCGCCCAAGCCGTGTGAGCAGGGACCTGGCCTCAGGCTTCTCAGCGGGAGCCGCTGGCCTGGGTTGGCAGCCTGACCCCCCGCACTGCCTGCCCCGATCCGCGCCAGCCAGGCTTCCGCCCCGAGTCCTGGTCCGTGTCTGTCCAGTCCCAGGGGAGACTGTCCCAGGCAGCTTCCAGCACAGGCGCCACAGGGACGGGGGGAGGAGCAGCAGACCAACAGAGGGACCGCAAGCAGGAAAAAGGTGGGCAGAAGGACAAGTGGACAGAAGACCAGCCAGCAGCATCTCAGGAATGAAGAGGTTGGTGGGAGGGACAGAAAGGAGCAGAGGAGCACGAGTCGCTGCTAGGAGCAAAAAGCGTGGTCACCAAAAATGGCCGGGCACTGGGTGGATAGACCTAATCAGACAAAGAGGAAGAGGGGGAATGAAGAAAGGAGAGGAGGAGGCTCACATCCGATCAGAATAAATCACACAGAAATAAAGCGAGAAAAACAAAGAGGGAGGTGCTAAGAGGTCGGGAGGCAGAGGGCAGGAGGCTTCACAGGCATTTTGGGGGATTCGGAAAGAGAAGTGAGGCAGGCAACAGCCCAGCTGCAAGGTTTAAAAGATGATCACCCATAACCACCCCCAATAAAAGGCGATTAAAAGTACCCCCGATTCAAGGGGGCCAGCTGCTTCCAAGGAGAGTAAATCTACACAGAGTTATGCACAGAGACAAACAGAGAAATCACAGGACCTGGAAAACGAGAAGGTGCCAAACCACCGTGGGAAGAGAGGTCACCTTTAGCCAGCGACAGCCAGCCCCAGCGCCCACTGGGCCACCTCCCGCACAGGGAGAGGGCAGCGGGGCAGGATGAGAGGGCCTGTGGGCAGACACAGTGGCCGTCACAAGAGTCAGTGATGGAGCATAGCATCCTTCAAGGAAAAGAGAACCACAGGGCCACAGCGCACGGCTCCAGACCCCGCCATGGCGAATCCCTGCCTCACCCAGGACGGTGCCGCCAGGGAGATGTGACCTGGGAAGGCCAGGAAGCCAGGGAAATCGGCCCGCGAGGACCGAGGCAGCTCAACCAAGGACTCTGGGTTTGGAGCACCGAAGTCACAGACTGTGAGCAGAAGGTCCGGGGCAGGTAAGGAATTAGGGTCCTTGAACAGCTTGACTCCCTGTGAGAGGGATGGAGTTTGCCGATTAACCACTAAACCCAGAAACACAGGGCACAATGTGAAAGAGGAAAAAAAAAAAGTCAGTGCAGAATACAGCACTAATGAGGAGAGAAAAATAAAGAAAGATTAGGGAAGAAACACAGCACAGGAGACCAATTAAAAATCCAGATGTGCCCTCAATTCAGGCAAACGTGGGTAGGGTGAGATCCACTCGAAAGGCCGCAGTAGCACTGGGTTTAATAAAACCCAACTGTGCACCAGCAGCAAGAGCAGTAAGAAACACACACACACACACACACACACACACACACACGCACACACACCCCGCAGGAGAAAGCGTGCAGTGACTCTCGTTACAGTAATATCAACACGAACACTCTTCAAGTCAAAAGCATCGCAAGAAAAAAGGAGGCGTCCCGTGGCACTCAGTGCTAGAGGCACCAGCAAGCTCATGGGCAGAGGTCCCCTGGATGGAGCCAGCACCACACACACTCCTGACTCCACCAGGGAAAGCCAGATCAGAACAGGGTGACCAGCTGCACCCCGCAAGAGGAGACCGTCTGTCCCTCCAAGACACCAAGCAGATTGGCAAAGCTGGCCCCCAACACCTGCACATTTGGTGGATCCCTGTTCAGGAAGTTCCGAGAGGCAGTGGCAGGAGAAATGCAGAAGTGAGGCCCCAAGTCAGAGGACTGGAGCCCCAGGGCAGAGAGAGGAGCTGGAGGTGAGGCTCAGAGGGACAGTGGAGCGTGCAGAGTGGCGGGGGTGACAGGGGGCTTCTCAGGGACCAGGAGGCAACGGAGAGACAGCGTAGGAGAGGAAGTGTCACCCCGTGAATCTGTTCATACAGAAAATAAATTTCAAAATTTAGGGTGAGACAAATATTTTTGTAAGGATCATAACTGAGAAATGTAATTGCAAGCAGATGTTCCCTTTAAGATATGCATAAGAGCCAGGCACGGTGGCACATGCCCGTAATTCCAGTGACTCAGGAGACTGAGGCAGGAGAATTGCAAGTTCAAAGCCAGCCTCAGCATCTTAGCGAAGCCCTAAACAACTAAGCAAGACTCTGTCTCAAAATTAAAAGGGGCTGGGGATATGGCTTAATTGCTAAGCACCCCCAGGTTCAATCCACAGTACCAAAGAAAGAGAGAGAGAGACAGAGACAGAGACAGAGAAACGCATTAGAAAGTCCCCAATCTGAGAAAAGTGGTGTTGATGAAAAATCCAGACCTCTACTAAAGATAATTTCAAAACAAGGTAGTGATGTGGGTCATGCAACAGGCCACGCAGGCATCTATCCGCGAATGTGCATGTCATCTAATCACACGCTAACTATTGGTCAGCCTTCCTCACTGCGACAAGATGCCTGACTCACAGACCTACCACAACCAGCTGGGTTTGTTCAGTTTGGGAGATTCTAGTCCATGGTTAGGGGTCTGTTGCTTTGGGCTTGTGGCAGTGCAAACTGGCGGGAGCACATAGTGGAGCGATTTTCATGTCACTGTGGCTGGGAAACAGAGAGGGAGAGGAGGAGACTGGGGTCCCACAGTCCCCAGTGATCTGAAGGGGGCATATCTCTATATGTTTAATTTTTATTATATTTCCCTTCACCTATTGGAAAGACATTGATAGCTTAAAGCAAAAATACAGCTGAGGTTTTTAACCCTCGTAGAGATGATATGGAAAACCACCTGAAAACCACGAAAGTCGGTGAGAGAGGCTAAAGAAGATCTGAATGAGCACACACCGTGTTTTTTGACTGAATGGCCAAATACTTTTAAGATGTCAATTTTCCCTAAATTGACTCCACAAATAAATGTAATAGCAAATAGAGGCTCAGCAGCATTTTAAAAATAAAAATCGCACCAGCCTCTAAAGCTTGTATGAAATAGAGAAGATCTACAGCCATCAAGCAGATTGTGTAAAAGAGCTTCTGGCCCTGACATGAGCTTAATTGAGGCTTTACAAATTAAGCTAAAGTAAAAAGACAGAAGGACAAAGAAGGACAAATAGATCAATAGAACAAAATAGCGTCTAGAAATAGATAAACAATTATAGGGTCAATTGATTTCTTGGCAAGGACATCAAAGCCACTCGAAGGGAGAAGAGAATGTCCCCGACGCGGGGTGCTGGATAGCCACATGGAAACATAAAAGCTCCCAGCGAGCTCAGAAGTCACGACTCCTGTTTCCACGAGAAAAGGCACCGGGCAAAGTGGAAACCGGCAACTCTGCTTACAACATCTGGAGTTCAGAGGTCACAGGGCACTCGCTGCCCCCACACCGAGTGAGAATCAGCTCCCAGAGCAGGCCCCCAGAAGAAGCTCCCGCGGAGCGGTGCTGGGGCAGGAGAGCCTAAATGGTCATTGGGAACTTGTCAGAGACGCAGCATGGACAAGTCTGAGTGCTACGGACTCCAGGGAGGCCCACACTTACTGCAGAAGTGTCCACACATTTATGGATTTTACTTCCAGTAGGTTCTCGCAGGACCATGAGAGAACCAGTGCTTCTTCCTCAGGCCGTGGGGAAGGAGCCGTCCTGAACACACGGAGCATCTGTGCTTCCTAGCAAGGCCGAGGAAGGAGCTCGGTCACCAGAGCCGCCCCACGAGGAAACCTGACCACGGGAAAGGGAGTACACCCAACTGCAACTCCTCTAGGCTCTGACCTGGGGAGGAGATACAAACCCAGGCTCACAAAAAGACCAGAATTCTCCTTTCCCCCACCCCTTACCCTCACATTAGTAACAGGGATCATCACTAAAAGAGCGAGATACCTCAGGCCCTATTTAAGGAGGCATCTCTAGGGACACCCAATGGCAAGAAGGATGACACAAGGCCCGAGAAGAAATCTTAGTCTCTGACACCAACAGCTACAGCAAACTGTAAAGACGATCCAAATCCTAGACTGAAAAGCACAAGCTCACACGGACACCTGTCACCACCGTTCTTTTCACCTGGTACATCGTGCTCGGCTTTCAACAGAAAGCTACCAGGCAAACTAAAAGGCAAAGGCACAGTTTGAAAAGATGAGGCAAGCACCTGTCCCAGAAAGATGCTGAGATGGTTACACCAGGATTTAAAGTTACTGTGGTTCATAGGCAAGGGCACCGATTAACAAGTGGATGCCTGTGAGAACAGATGGTGATGAAGGCAAGGACAGAGTCTAAACCAGAATCAAAAGACAATGCACAACCAAAGGCCTGGTAAGAGGAGTGCCCTTCAGGGTCCAGGAATAGACTGGACACCGCCAAGAAAAGAGTCAGTGGGCTTGGAGGTGTGTGAGTGGAATCTCCTCCAACTGAGAGGGCAACGAGGCCAGGGAGTCCACAGAGGGACAGAGGACAGGGGCAGTGCGACGATCCCGAGGGGTGACATCCATGGGAAGGGATGCTGCAGAAAGGAGAGAGGGGGAAGTCACAGGACAGAGAAGTTTATACACCAGCGAGGAGAGCAGAGCCCAGGGCAGGAGAACACCACCCAGGCCAGGCCCTGCTCACCAGGCACATCGCAGTGAGGCTGCTGCAGCCAGAGGCAGGACACCAGGAAAGAAGCGGGGAAGCCCGTGACCCCCAGGAGCAAGGACACGATGACATCGGAGTCCTCTTCAGGTCCCGTGCAAGCAAGGACAGAGGGACACGCTTCCCATGCTGGGGACAGAACCCACCACCCAGAATTGGGCATCCAGGAAAAATCATCCTGAAAAGTGAAGAGAAGTAAAGATCTTAGATAAAAAATAAAGATCAAGGTCAGGGGTGCTGGTCCCAGTCGACCTGCCTTGAAGAAAAGCTGAGAGGAGAGGGAGGAGAGCGGAGGGTCAGAAGCTCAGCTCTGCGTGGACAGCCTTAGGAGAGTCCATGAGGTCAACCGCACTCCCTCTACCACCAAGGCAGCAGATGACAGTTTGTTCAAAACGAGGGCCGCAGTGAAATCCGTGGGTGTGTGTTTGGGGGGCGAGACGGTTGTGCAGGGCGGGAGGGTCTGAGTGCGGTCACGGGCCCTTGCACCCCCCGAGCAGCAGTGAGTTTGGACTTGGAGCGTTTTTAAATGAATATTGAAAACTCTGAAATAATTCTTAGTGGAAAAGTGATCGGCTGAGAGGGAAGAGAGAAGAGAAGCAGCTAAAATGCTCAATTAAAACCAGAGGAGACCACGGAGGAGAGGGAGCGAGACTGAAGGTGGACAGGGCAGGAAGCGGTAGCAGATGGACATCGGTCCCACTGTTCAGGATCACTTTAAGCAACAAGGGGCCTCGCACCCCACCTGAAGGGCGGAGACCGTCAGGATGGACCAACAGCGAAGAGGGAGAACAGGCGACTACGTGGCCTACGAGAAACTCACTTTATGAGAAGACGCCCGCTGACACCGCTCACGGCCAGGGGAGGCCAAGCACAGGGAGGCTGCAGGACGGGAAGAGGCCCGCTCTGCGGGGAGGCTGGCAGCCAGCCCTCCCCCTTCCCCCCAGGGGCAGTGTGAGGTGTGGGACAGACAGATGGAAACCCAGCGCCAAAGCAGTAAAGCAGGCACGGTGAAGGTCATCGTGATCGGGGCAGTGGGGACGGGCCACCCAGGAGCAGACGGCAGGAGCCACAGGAGGAGACCCACAGATTGGAATCATCGAAATCGAGACTTCAGCTCAGGGAAGGACGTGGCCATCAAAACAGGCAGAGCACAGGAGACTGTCCACAGAACAGGCCCCTCCAGCAAAGGGGCCAAAGGAGGCATCAGGGCGAAGGATTCAGACATCTGATGGAGAGGCAGATGACCAGGGGAAGTGGACAGGTCTCTCTCCACAGACCCTTCACGTGGATGGCCAACACACACGCTAGGAAAGCTGCTCTGAATCATAAGCCACCAGAGAGACGCAGATTAAAACCAGAGTGGTCATTGGGCAGCACCCCACAAGGTGACACAGTCTTGGCCAGCTGGACTTGTCACAGAGGGCAAGCACAGCACCGTGCCCGACCCCTGGGCAGAGGCTCGAGGCTTCTCGTGTGGCCGTGCCTCTGGACCCGCAGGTCGGCAGGTGCACATCCAAGAGCCCACACGGGAACCACGGGGATTCTGCGATTCCATCAGGGGGAGAACCCGGGACGGTCACCCTGAGAACGACTTGTCCTCACCGTGAGGCGTCTGCCCAGGCCGCAGTCCAGGCCACATGGTGTCCAGGCTCAGGTAGTGCCACGCCCTCACCTGTGGGCCTCAGGGAACACACGAGAGCGGCTCAGAGGTTGTGTGTGCAGTCGTGAGTCACACCACGCGCCCAGCGATCACAAAATGAGTAAGGCCCGCCATCGTGATCCCGGCACCGTGACCTCCACGATCCAGGTGCTGGGGCCCCGTGCTCAGGCGGGGGTCTCTGAAGAACAGCCGGAGGCGCCTTTCTGTTTGGGCTCTCTGCCTTGAATCAGCTAAACTGGGACGTGTGCGTGTCCTCGGCTGTCCCGCTCCTCCTGTCCTGGGCTCCAGCCGGGATTTCCAGGGGAACCACAGTGTGGAGGGGCGGGGTCACTGGGGGAGCTGGACTGGGAAGGGTGCAGGGAGCACCTGGGTGGCACCCCCTCCCCCCAGCACACAGGTCAGAGGAAGAGGGCAGGCCACCCCGGCCTTCCCTGAAGGGTGCACGGCCTCTCTGCAATCAGTCCTACTCAAATCCTGGTCCTCCTTCCTGCCCGCTCCACAGAGCTGGGGGGACGCGTGGACTCCCCACTGTGTTACAAAGGCCAGCACCGACCACTCCTTGAGGCCCCCCACGCTCTGAGCACAGAGGGGGCAGTCATGGGTCATCAGCTCCCCACCACAGGACCCTCCCACACCTGCTGGTGCAGAGACCTGGCCCGGCCCAATGCCCCCCCCGCACCCCCTCTGGCCCTCTGGGAACTTCTGGCTGCTGGTCAGGGACAATGACCCTCAGGGCAGCAGGGCAGAACACCTGGGGACACATCCTAGGATGGAGCTTCACACCAGCACATCCCAGGGTGTGCCAAGGGGCAGCGCCATCCCCACCAGAGACTACCAGTGCACGTGTATGTGCCCAGAGGGACCAACTGGGTGTAACCAGAGAGCAAGCACACATACTCAACAGGTGGTGCACACATGGACATGTGTGCATGAGCATGCGTAGGCATGTGAATGTATGTGAGCACGAGCGTGCATGTAAGTGTGTGTGTGAGTGTGCATGTGAGTGTGAGTGTGTGAGCACAAGTGTGCATGTGAGTGTGTTTGAGCATGAGTGTGCATGTATGTGAGCATGAGTGTATGAGAGTGTGAGTGTGAGCATGAGTGTGCATGTAAGTGTGTATGAGCGTGCATGTGAGTGTGAGTTGTGTGTGAGCATGAGTGTGCATGTATGTGAGCATGAGTGTGTGAGCATGAGTGTGTGAGTGTGAGTGTGAGCATGAGTGTGCATGTGTGTGTATGAGTCTGCATGTGAGTGTGAGTTGTGAGTGTGTGAGCATGAGTGTGCATGTGTGTTTGAGCATGAGTGTGCATGTATGTGAGCATGATTGTGAATGTGAATGTGTATGAGCATGAGTGTGTGAGAGTGTGAGTGTGAGCATGAGTGTGCATGTAAGTGTGTGAGTGTACATGTGAGTGTGAGTGTGTGAGTGTGTGAGCATGATTGTGAATGTGAATGTGTATGAGCATGAGTGTGTGAGAGTGTGAGTGTGAGCATGAGTGTGCATGTAAGTGTGTGAGTGTACATGTGAGTGTGAGTGTGTGAGTGCGTGAGCATGAGTTGCATGTGAGTATATGTGTATACATGTGTGAGCGTGTGTGTACATGTGTGTATGCATGTGAGTGCACATGAGCATGAGTGTGCATGTAAGTGTGTGTGAGATGTATATGCAGGTGAGTGTATGTGAGCATGTGTATGTGTGTGTATGTGTGTATGTGTGTGAGCATGTGTGTAAGTGTGTGAGTGCATGTGAGCACGAGTATGAATGTGTGTATGTGAGTGTGAACATGTGTATACCTGTGACTGTGTATGTGAGTGTGTGTGTGTGTGTGAGTGTGTGTCCGTGCCACTGTCCCGGCCCCTGTCCCTGCCTGTTCTCACCCCCTAAGACTCATCTTTGCCTGCTCCTCGCCTCCTCCTGAGTCAGGCTCTCTGCTCTGAGGGACCTGTCCCGAGGTGGCCCAGGACAGCTGGCAGCCATGGGGAGGGGAGGAGGCTGGAGCTGCTGAGGAGCGGCTCAGGACATTGCCACAGGTGTATGTGCATGTGAGTTTGTATGTATGCATGTGAGTGCTGGTGTATGCACATGTGTGTGCATATAAGAATAAGTGTGTATCCATGTGTGAATGTGTGTGTATGTGTGTATGTATGTGCGTGTGTTTGCGTGTGAGCATGTGTATATGAGTGAATGCTATTATGCACACATGTGAGTGCATATGTGTGTATGTGTGTACATGTGAGTGCATGTGTGCATGCACATGTGAGTGTGCATACATGTGTGTGTACGTGTGTGTACATGTAAATGCATGTGTGTAAGAGTGAGTGTGAATGCTGGTGTGTGCCTGCATGTGTGTGTGTGTGTGGCCGACAGCCATTTGGCTTTCCTGCTGGGAGTCTAGACTTCACCAGGCACCTCCCTGCGCCTGACCACGTGAACTTGACCCAGCCATGGACGGGGTGGAAGTGCCTGAGGGGCGGCTGCACAGCGGGAAGCCCAGGTCTGCCTATGCTGTGGAGGAGGGAGCCCATGCAGACTCGTTTGTGGCCTCCCCCAGCTGGCCCACCTGTGAGGAACCAGAGGGGCCCGTCCCTGAGATACACCCAGGTGCCCCCCACCCCAGTGGAGGAGGACAGCAGGCCTCGGTGTCTCCAGGCCACCAGCCTCCCTGCCAACGTCTGCATCGACCCAGTGGTCCCTGAGCCTCGAGCCGGCAGAGCCCCTGGCCCCAGAGCCCCAAGAAGGGAGCTGGCACCAGGATGGGACAGGATGGAAGAGTCACCCGGGCCTGTGCAAAGCAGGCCCAAGGTCAGGCAGGACACGGAGGCTCCCCAAGCTCCCGCCAGCTGACACAGAGGACAGTCCAGGCAGACGCCAAGGCCAGGAGCTGGGGTGAGCAGGCCAGGAGAGAGGGTGGCCTGGAGGGAACCAGCCAGCCCGTGCCTGGGGGAGGCCGCCTGGCCCGCTCCCTCCACCACTGCTCAGAGACCCCGCTTGGAGACCCTCGAGCTGTCCAGTCTTGGCAGCCTCCCAACCCAGGACCCCAGGTCAGCCCACCTTGCTGGGGATGCAGAAGGCCATCCAGGCTCCCACGGGCTCCCCCCACCCAGCCCAGGGGCAGCTGCCAGGAGAAGTAGGCAGGCGGTAGGTGCCAGGCAGCTGGGCAGGACCCTGCTTGGGGCTCCCAAGCCCTGGCAGAGGCTGTGAACCAGGGCACAGGGAAGCCACCCTGGCCTCTACGCACAGCCATCTGCAGTAGGAGATGTCCCGGAGGGAGAGCAGGTGATGAGAGCCCCCGCCCCAACCTCAGGGCCCCCAGAGCTGTGTGGGCAGAGTCGCAGATGGCCAGCCAGGACCCAGACACGAGGATCCACCTTGGACAGCCTGGACCAGCGCTCCCTGCTCACCTACTGCCGAGGGACCTAGAACCACCTGCCCCAGCCCTGGGTGCATCCGGTGGGCTGCCTCCTGGGTTCTTGGGCCTCACTTTTGTGGCCTGGGCTCCCCACTCCTCAGGACCTCTCCCCTCCCCGTCCCCAGCCTGTACAGGCGCAGCTGGCCCCCTCTCAGAGAGCTAGTGGGGCAAGGAGCCCTTATGGAGACACAAAACAGCTGCTTTGTGGGGACGAACAGAGCCTGGGGCCTTGGGAGCCCAGCCAGGGCGGGTCAGCGTCCCCAGCCCAGACGTCTGCCCTCCAGGACCCTGGGGCCCAGCCACCGAGGCAGCGCTAAACGGTTGATTTTCACTCTTTCAAACTCTTCTCCGCTGAGCTCAGTTAATTACAAAACTAGTTCACACTCTGTGATTTTGATTTGCCTGCACCTTCCGGGGCCAAGTAATTAGACTGTGGCATTCAGGAGCAGCTGTGCGTGACCGAGGCCCGGGGAGCCACGTGCTCCATCCAGAGCTGAGCGCCCAGCCCCGCCGCCCAGCGCACCCAAGCCTGGCAGGCCTTGCGGGACAGAGCCCCACAAATTAATTAGCAATTAAAAACTTTATTTACACAAGCATTTCATGAGTACACATCTTGTTAAAATGCAAACTATTATTTCCAGACGACTTTTAAATAAGAAATGAACAGAAATGTTGGGGATTGACAGTACGCGGTGCAAGAACATCTTCAGAAACAATTTGCTGAATATTAATGAACTGAAAATGTCATTTCTGGTCCAATTACTAGAAGTAATTAGTTTTTTTTAATTATGGAGGAAGTGGAATTTTAATAAGGTCAATTTTACAATTACAGTTTAAAAAATACTAATTGTATTGTCATCACATCTTATATAATAAATGACATTAACTTGCTAACATCTGTTGATTTTCATGTAAATAAAGAGAAGATGACGCACTGGGCTCCTCGGGAGAGGTTTGAGGACAGGACGTTGTGTCTAGCTCAGGACAGGTGCCCCAGGCCCCTGGGAGGGCATCCTGGGAGCCAGGCTCTGAATCACATCGCCAGCCCAGAGGTGAGAACTCTGCAGAGCCCTCGGCTGCACTGGGCCGGCCTGCAAGTCACCCTCAGCCACAGGACCTGCGTGGCGTCTGTCTCCCCCAGGGGCAGCGCCGCCGTCTGGGGCCGGCTTCCCACGTGTCACCTCCAGGAGCTTGGGCCGTCGTCACCACCACCCTCCTCGGCCCCAGAACGGCAGGAGCGCTGAGTCCTGGACACACCACGGTGGCCGGCGAGCTCCCTGCTCCACATCGGGGCCTCTGCTGCTGTGGCCATCCCTGTGGAGTCTCACAGCTGAACAAGGCCACAGGGCACCCTCAGGGGCCCACTCAAGTTCAGGTGGTCCTGTCTGCAGCACCGGGATGTGGCTCAAGCGCCCCCAAGGCTCCACATGAGTGTTCAGAGGGTAGGACACAGACCACAGTGTTGGGAGACCTGCTGGTTTAGAGAAGGTCATCTGAGTGGAGCCCCACCACTGCGCTCTGGTGGCCTTATAAGGAGAGAGACCTGGACGGACGGACACACACACACACACACACACACACACACACACAGTCCCTCCCTGCCTCTCACCACTGGATGCCCAGCATCACCTGGGGACCCTGCCAGCAAGACAGTCATCACCAAACGCAGTCCCTTGGCCTTGTCATCACCAAACGCAGTCCCTTGGCCTTGGCGCTCCAGGACCACAAGCCCCAACAAACATGTCTTCTTGGTAACCTACCCCTTTCTGGCCCCGGGCCACGGACAACAGAAAACAGGACGAGCACAGTCCAGGCTGAGGCGAGGCTGATAAGCACCGGGTGTCCTCACTGAACTCCGCTCCCAGCAGCAGGGCCCATCAGCACAAGAGAAGCAGCCTGCTATTTCTGAGCCTCTAGGACGGGCAGCTGCCGGCGCTCCCCATCTGCGTTTTATCTGCTCACAGAGCCTTGGGTGCTAACGAGGGTTTGCACCAATGCTCTGGTGGTTACGGAGGACTCAGCTCTCAGTTCTGTCCAAGAACTCAAGCTCCACAGCTCGGAGTTTCCAGGGCAGAATCACAGACGTGCGCAGGAGGGACCTGGCCCTCACTGTCCAGCAGCGTCTCCTCTCACCTGCGGTGTGGCCTCGCCACAGAGGAGGTGGCGTTTGAAAGGGGACAGAAGTGAAAAGAGGAGGAGCTGGTCCTGGGTGCCTGGAGTCCACACCCAGCCCAGCCCTTCCCTCAACCCCCCTGCCCTCTCTGTCCGAGGACAGTTGAGCCCAGGCGTGTCCAGGTCACTGCCCTGTCTCCTGAGAGAAGCTGCAGCACTCAGCCACGCAGGCCTGTGACTCCCCGGGCCCACGCCCCTTTCTGGATCTAACCACTGGGGGGAGGGTCCTCACCTGACCCAGAGTCGTCACTGCCCCGTCCCTTCCTGTACCCACTGCCGTCCCCACCACCTGGACAGCCATGGCCTTCTGGGCAGCAAGTCCACCTCTGGCTAGGCCTGAATCCTGCCTGACCCTGGGGTACAGGACCTGGCCCCTGCAGGATCCCCAGGCCGGGGCCCTGGGTGGGACAGTCACAGCTCAGCAGTGGTGGGCAAGGCGCCACTCACTGGGATCGCACAGCACCAGCACCCTGGGGGCACCTGGACCTGCAGCAAACAACAGAGTCACAGCAGCCCAGGAGGCCAGGAGGCTGGGCACCTCCGCCCACCATGCAGCAAGGCACAGCAGCCTCCGCCCTCCTCCTCAGCCTCCCCAGCACAGCAGCCAGAGGGTCTCGGTACCTGAGGGGTGAATACTCACAAGCCCAGGAGAGGGGGCGGGGTCCCTGGGGGCTGCACGTCCTGCAGGAGGCCAGGATCTCACCCACCCGCACAGCGGGCGCACGCCAGGCTGACCTTGGCCCTGCTGCTGGCTCTGGGTGGTGCCACCTCTTGAGCGGCCCCCACGAGGGCCATAAAATCCCCAGGAAGCATGGCTGCAGGTGCCAGCCTTGGAGGGGCTGCGTGGCTCCCTGCCCACGTCCTGCCCCCCCTGCCTGGGTGAGGACGCGTCCCTGCCAGGGAGCAGCGTGCCATCGTTAAAATGGTTTGTGGGCGTTTGTTATATCCTGGGGAGCGTCTTGTTGAATTTTAATTACCCAGATTAAGATCTATTGGCATAATTATTGAGATATATAAAAGTTTTATTTAAACATGGATATCCTAGAAATGAGTGCTCCCAGGAAAATAAATGACTTAACGCCTCACACCAGGAGGCATTTGTAGGGGTGAGGACGTGAGTGAGCCCAAGGACGCTCCTGGAGCTCCGGGCCCATCCTCCCCTCAGAAGCCTCTGCGGAGGCTCGAGGCTCCTTCCCAGCAGGACAGGGGCTGCTCCACAGAAGGGCTCTGCTCCACAGAAGAGCTCTGCTCCCAGCAGCCTCCCTGCCCAAGCCCAGGAGCCCCTGGCCCTGGCCCTGCCCTGTAGCCCTGGCCCTGCCCTGTAGCCCTGGCCCTGCCCTGCCCACCTGGCCCTGCCCTGCCCTGCAGCCCTGGCCCTGGCCCTAACCCTGGCCCTGCCCTGCCCACCTGGCCCTGGCCCTGACCCTGGCCCTGCCCTGCCCTGCCCTGTGGCCCTGGCCCTGGCCCTGCCCTGCCCTGAGGCCCTGGCCCTGCCCTGCCCTGAGGCCCTGGCCCTGCCCTGCCCTGTGATGCTGGCCCTGCCCTGCTGTGCTGGCCCTGCCCTGCCCTGTGGCCCTGGCCCTGCCCTGCCCTGCCCTGCAGCCCTGCCCTGCCCTGCCCTGTGGCCCTGGCTCTGCCCTGCTGTGCTGGCCCTGCCCTGCTGTGCTGGCCCTGCCCTGCCCTGTGGCCCTGGCCCTGCCCTGCCCTGCCCACCTGGCCCTGCCCTGCCCTGCAGCCCTGCCCTGCCCTGCCCTGCAGCCCTGGCCCTGTGTGGGGCTCTGCAGACACCATCACCCGCACCCCACAGGGACGGACGATGCCCACTTACTGATAACAGTGCGACCAACACGTGTTTGGGGTTTTTAAAAAGAAAAATGAAACACAAAACTGGGAGGTGCCACTTACCAAAAAACCAGGTCGGCCAGCTCTGCGGGTGACAGGGGCAGGGTCCAGGGCCTGAGAGGAAAGGCAGCCTCAGGAGTGCCACAGGACACCAAGTGCCCAGCTCGACCAGACACGTCTCATTTTCCTTGGGCAAAAGGGACAGAAGCAGAGCACAAGTCGGCAAAAAAGAGGAACCGGCAACTGGGAAACAAGGGGGCCACAGAGCGGCCCAAGGCCAAGGCGTGGAGACGCCAAGCCCCACACAACGCGCCCAGCGCCCTCTGGAGATGCCAGTGAGGACCAGCGTGCGAGGCCAGGGCTGGCCCACCCCCTGGTCAGCAGGGAGCCGCACACACCAGTACCAGCTCCCGGCTCAGCCCCCAGCAAGGCGGGTGGCCAGGCCTGTGCCCACCTCCCGTCCACTCCCCTGTGGTAGTACGTCAGTCCTTGCGGGGGACGGCGATCCCCTGAAGCTTCGGCCCCATGGAAGCGTGGGTGGGGTCCCCGGGCGCTCAGTCAGGACACCCTGGTTCACACATGCTCTCTCTCAGCATGCTCTTGGGTGGTGGGCTGGCACCGTTTGGTGACTTTCATGGCTGTGCCACTGTCCCTGCTCCTGCAGGTGAGCATGCAGGTCCAGCCCCTGTGGACAGGGCGGCCTGGAGTCTTGCTATAGTCTCCGGGTGCCACGGGTCGCCAGCCTGAGCCTGCACACCCGCCAAGGCTCCCACAGGGTGCTTCCCCAGAAGGGGACCATCCTCCGGGCACCTCCCTTGTGGGGAGCTCTGATGCTGTCCTTCTACCTACACCCTCCTCCCTCGTTGCCCCTAAGCTGAGGGTCAGGTGGCACGAGGCCCTTCCATGGCCCACACCCACGCAGCAGCAAGGGGGTCACAGAGAGCTCAGGGCACACAGGCCACCCTGGGAGCTCGGGGCTCCCTCAGCCTGGTGGCCCCGTGTTCTGAGCAGGCAGGCTTGGGAGACGTTGCCTTGGTGGCCTGGCTCACCCTCCCGGCCTCCTGCCTCAGGTCCAGCGGGGGATTCCAGGGTGAAGACCGAGGGCCAGGCGCCAGATCAGCAGCACCCCGCGGCCGGCTTCTCCTCGCTCTGTCCTCCTCCCGGTTCAACAAATGGGCTGCCTTAGTGGCCACAGGACACCTCCTGTGGACACAGCCCAAGGGCAGAATGGCCACTGTGGACAGGAGAGTGGCCAGCCAGGGCTGTGGGAGCGCAGCAGGGAGAGAGCCCAGCTGCTCAGCCATTTCCCTCACTGAGCCAGGGCACCCTGGAGCCGGGTCCAGAAACAGGTCATCAGAGGCCCGAAAGCCCCGTCCTGCTTAAATAAATGGCTCTGTGGTGGCTCTGGAGCAGCAGCGGGAGGCCTCAGCGTGCAGCAGGTCTGCTGAGCTCTGCGGGGACATTAGCACTTTAAAGGGAAGGGAAGGGGCTGGAGCTTCCTGTATTCGCTTTTTCCAAGATCATTTCTGACCAAAGAAAAGGGCCCCAGGGCTGGTGGCACTCACTGAGGAAGAGCTCTGCTGGGGACACACACGCACGCACAAGCACACGCACCCACAGGTGCAACACACATACAGCCTGCCGCTGAGACACACATGCACTCACAGGCACACAACCCACAGGTGCAACACACACACAGACTGCTGCTGAGACACACACACATGCACAGGCACACAACGCACAGGTGCAACACGCACACAGCCTGCCGCTGGGACACACATGCACTCACAGGCACACAACGCACAGGTGCAAACACACACACAGCCTGCCGTTGGGACACACATGCACTCACAGGCACACAACGCACAGGTGCAAACACACACACAGCCTGCCGTTGGGACACACACAGATGCACAGGCACACAACGCACAGGTGCAAACACACACACAGCCTGCCGGTGGGACACACACACACACACAAGCACACAACGCACAGGTGCAAACACACACACAGCTGACAGTGGGACACACACACATGCACAAGCACACACAGGCACAGGTGCAAACACACACAGCTGATGGTGGGACACACACGCACACAAGCACACGACGCACAAGTGCAAACACACACACAGCCTGACGATGGGACACACACACGCACAGGTACAAACACACACAGCCTGCCAGTGGGACACACACACATGCACAAGCACACACACGCACACAGCCTGATGGTGGGACACACACACATGCACAAGCACACACACACACAGGTGCAAACACGCACACACCTTGACGGTGGGACACACACATGCACAAGCACACACACGCACAGGAGCAAACACACACACAGCCTGCCAGTGCCAGTGGGACACACACACATGCACAAGCACACACAGGCACAGGTGCAAACACACACACAGCCTGCCAGTGGGACACACACACGTGCACAAGCACACACAGGCACAGGTGCAAACACACACACAGCCTGATGGTGGGACACATGCACAAGCACACACACACACACAGGTGTAAACACAGACACGCACACAGTCCCCTGGGACACTCCGGCTCGGCTCCAGAGCACACACCCCAGGTCCCTGGGTGCACCCCTCCTCTTGTCCCGGCTCCCCGACCTCCCAGCACTGGAGAAGAGGGCAGGTCTGTCCCTGTGAAGAAGCTGTCTTCTCATTTTGCTGCTGAGGCTCAGACAGAAAGCAAGACACTGTCCTGGTCCCCAGAAAGGGCAGCGGGTGGCTCTCTTGCATTTCCCCCAGGTTCAGGTGAGAAACCAGCCTCTACCTCAGAGCAAAGCCTGTCCAAGGAAGGGGGCGTGACCCTTGTCCTTGGAAAGACCACAGAGCACTCCCAGGCACATTCCCACCCTGCTAAGTTGTTTATCTACAAGTAACAGGAGAGATCTGCTGCGCCAGGTGTCCCTGACTCAGTCAGGCTAGGTGGGGACCCATAGCCACCCCCTAGCAGCCACCAATCAGCATGAGACATGGAAATACCTGGGATGCCAGATGACCCTCCAGCAGTTTATGGTGGTTGATAACATGTTGGGAAACCACGTAGTTCAGCACATACTCCACCAATCAGTTCAAGTGAGTCCCCCTCTTGTACTAACCAATCACCCCTACTCAACTTGTTCCCACCAGTGAATGTGCTAATCATGTTTCAGAGTTGTTTTATGACTTTCCCACGGTGTGTGGTGATTTGCTAAGAGATGCTATGATGTATGTGAAGTCCTGCCTTCCCCAGAGAGTGTATAAAACTGCTGCAAACCCTGGGCTCGGGGCCTCTCAGCATCACCAGTTGCTGTGTGCGCGCGCGGAGGACCCAGCTAGTTCGCAATAAACACCTCTTTGCTGCTTACATCGATCTTGGTCTCTGGTGGTCTTTTAGGGGTCCCGAATTTGAGCATAACATAGGAGGTCCACTAGCTGCAGGAATGGGTAGGGCTGACCTAGGCAGGTGAGGGATGTCAGAGAGCACATGCCTCCCTCCCACCAGTGTGCGTGGTCACCCCGATGTGCCAGGCACAGGCTGACCCTGGGACGTAATGCTCTGGTGGAGTGACAGCGAGGGAGTGACCCACCCTGGAGCCAAGCAGGAGCTGCCCTGGGTGCAGCCTCCCCCTCCCCCGCGTGCCAGTCCTCACTGTCCACCGCACCCCCAGGACCCGTGACGCTCCTGTGAGGCCAGTTCCAATGCTGCCAATGTAATACAGCCCCCTGGCCAGGGGCCAAGCCCGAGTCTGGCTCCCAAGCTCTGCACTAAAGGCTACGCCCACCACACTCAGCTCCTGTCCCTGGCAGAGTCCAGCCCAGAGACAGAGGTGCCAGCAGACCACAGGGGCAGAAACAGACTGTGGTGGGGACAAGGTCAGGGCGGTACGAGCAAGAGGTCTCCTGTGCTGAGGACGGGCGGGGCTGTAGCCCGGGCTGAGCACAGACCTCGTCCCTGGCACTCAAGGTGCCCCCACTGGGGTGACATCTGCAGAAAGCCCAGGAGGCACCTCCAAGGGCCATCCCACTACCAAAGCCGCAAACAGCAAGCAAAAGAGCACAGAGGTCTGCAGCAGCCAGGCGGGCGCAGGGTCCGGGGGGCCCGTGGGGTTCTCACCTGCCCTCAGCCCAGACCTGGCCTTGAATCCTCAGCCGATTCCCTGCCTGGAGCCTCGTTCCTGGGCCTGCAGAGGCCAGAGCAGACCTGCTCCTGTGACGGTCTGCCCACCTGTGCAGGCCACCTGAAGGGCCACTGGAAGGTGCTTGACAGGCTCTGCCTCACTCAGCCGAGTGGACAGGAGAGCAAAGGGCATTCCTCGAAGACCGAGGGCAAAGCCAGACACCGGCAGATGCAGGAGCAGAGGTGGCGTGCAGGGAAACAGTGAGGCTGGAGGGAGGGTCGGGACGAGGCGCTCAGGAGTGCCCGACCAACCGGTGGCTCGCCACGCCAGGCAGGAGGCAGGCCGCAGGAGAGCCGGGGACACTGAGCCTGCCCCTGGGGCTGTGCATGCAGGAAGCCAGCTGCAGAGGTCAGGGGGAGTATCTGTGCTCTTCTTCATCCTCCTCGCCCAGTCCCTCTGGGCAGTGAAGGAATTTCTGGCAAAACACCAGCTGAGCAGACCTCAAGGGATGGCAGTGACCGCCAGCCCAGAGGACATCTAATGCTGGGTGCCCTGGACAGAGGGGGGCTGGGGCACTGCCCCTCATCCTGGAGCAAGACCTCGCCTCCCATGGCCCCACCTCCACGCCACCCCAGGAGGTAATGCAAGGGCTCTAACTCCGCCTCTTCTCCCTCCTCTGCGAACTTCACCAAGGAAAGTCTCCCAGGTGGGGTGTTTACCTAAATTTACAGACGGAACCCCCTCTGGGAGACTCTGACGACACCCACTCTTCTCCAACACAGCTGGGGGAGACCAACACATCCCTCCCCGCCCTGCCCAGGCCAAAGGCGCCCTCCAACCAAGGGCACAGGATGGGGACCGGCACCCACTGGGGACCGGCGAAGAGGTCTGGCCTCCTTCGTCTCACTTCCCAGAGAAGCCACAGGCCAAGAGTCCTTCACTCGGAACTGGCTTTGGAGGTAGAGCCTGGAACGTCTTCAGCTGCACAAGATCCGCAGGGAGGCCTGGGGAGGCGCGTGTGTGAGGGCAGGGAGGGTGGGCCAGCAGTCAGGGTTCGGCAAGGTGGGTGTGCACCTGGGCTCTATGGGAGGAAGGTGTGCGGCCTGGGGGCCTGTGACAGGTCATGTGGGCATACCACGCACCTCATGGGAGTGCATGTGTGTGCACACGCCATGCGTTACGTGTGGCCACATGTGCATGAGTATGCATGGCACATGATACACAGGGGTACGTGTGCCACCTGTTATACATGAGACATGTGTGTGCCAGTGTGTCATTCCATGGGAGTTCCCACATGTGTCCACACCAGACATTACATGTGGATTCCTGTGTGTGTGTGTGTGTGTACACGCATACCATACACCTCATGTGCAGGCCTGATTTGTGGGGATCTGCACCAAATCAATCCACCTGAAGTGGTGCTCACAGCGTGGCCGTGTCACCGCAGACCTAAACAGGTAGCACTGGCTGAGAAGAGCAGAATGAGCTCTGCTCGCTTTTCTGGTTTTAATTGGCATCTCCTGTCTCTGGGAAGACAGCGGTGTCTGCTCACGAACCTTACCACCACTAATTGTTCTTCCATCCTGACACTGGGTGGACCCCACATGGCTCACAAAATGTCACACTCTTTGTCCTAATGAACCAAATAATTTATAAATGCCAAAAGCAGCGAGGTTGGCGTTTATCACCCCTTAGGGGTTGGCCAGGATCCGATTCACACCTCCTTGGACATGCAGGTTTTTTCTTTCCTGATTTGCTCAGCATGAATTAAATAATAGCAACAGCATCAGGACCCACTGACAATTTCTCACTATTTGCAGGGTCAGGAAAAGTAGATGTGTAGGACCATGAAAGATTCTGGCAACGTGTGGACCTAAGATTTAAACAGCACAGAGAGCGGGCACGATGCTCAACAAGCACCAGGCTCCCAGACTTCAGCACCTGCAGCTTCACGGGGAGACTGTGCTGCCCATGGAGACTCTGGGCACACACAGGCATGCACACAGGTGTGCAAACACAGTCACACACATGCACACACAGGCATGCACACACAGGCATGCACACACATGCCACACATGCACATGCACATGCATATATTTGCACACACAGGCATGCACACAAGCGTGCACATACACAGGCATGCACACACATGCACACACAACACACACATCACACACATATGCCACACATGCACACACACATGCACACATTTGCACAAACAGGCATGCGCACAAGTGTGCACATACACAGGCATGCACACACATGCACACACAACACACACATGCACACACACATGCCAACTGCAAACACACATGCACACATTTGCACACACGGGCATGCACACAAGCGTGCACATACATAGGCATACACAGGCATGCACACACATGCACACACATGCCAACTGCAAACACACATGCACACATTTGCACACACGGGCAAGCACACAAGCGTGCACATACATAGGCATACACAGGCATGCACACACATGCACACAACACACACATCACACACATGCCACACATGCACACACACATGCACTCATTTGCACACACAGGCATGTGCGTACATGTGCACACACAAGCATGCAGACACACAGGCATGCACACACACACTCCTGCACATAGTGCAGGTTAATCCACTGTCAGCTTGACTGACAGAGAGACACCTAGAAAAGGGCTGGGGAGGAGCCTTCTGGGGGCCTGCAAGGGCATTTCCTGAGATGACTGGCGTGTGAGACAGCGGGTGGGGAGACGCCCCTCACTGTGGGTGGCTCTGTCCAGGTGGCCATGCCTGGGTGGAAGACAGGGTGGAGGGGAAGGAAGCTCATTTCTCCTGAGTGGTGCCTCTGCTGCCACTGCCCCCGCCGTGGCCATGGGTCTCCAGTCCTCTTCCAACGTGGACTCTGACCAGCCACCTCCAGGGAGTGCCCAGCTCCAGTCCCAGTCGCTGCGTCGTCAATTCCCTGATCCAAGGCTCCAGCTTCTGCGGGTGCCTGCTGCTGGTGTCCACTCTGCAGTGTGCAGACGGCCATCGTGGGACTGGCCAGCTTCTGACCCCGCAGGTCAATCATCTAGCAACCCCTCTGTAGTCACACACGACCTCTGCTGGTGCTGTCCCCCTAGAGAACCCTGGCACACACAGGCGCCCACACATCCATGTGCACACGAACAGACGCTCACACTCACACACACACATGCACACACAGCTGCCGGTCGACAAGCCCACTACCGAGTGAGGGCCCTTTCCAGCCCCATGTGGGGGCAGCCCCAGGTCTGCATGGTCTGCGTGGTCTGCGTGGGACATCTGCTGGAGACAGTCACTGGAGCACCCTGGACCTCCGAAGCCTGCCCTCCGTCTGCAGAAGAAGGAGCACGCCTGAGAAGCTGGGTGCCCGGCCTGCCTCCACAGTGAGGACCTCCCACCTGAACTCGCAGCCTCCGTCCACGCTGTGTTCAACAGGCAGCTTGACGGGTGCCTTCCCTGGCTGCAGAGGGAGCCCTGGGGTCCTGGAGGCACAGCCCCTCCCAGGGCACAGCACTGAGAGGCCCCTGCCCTCCCTGGTCCCACCCTCCCCAGCCACGTTCTAGTGAGCAGGACAGATCTGCAGTACCATGAGACCCTGCCCACCCCACCCTGGGGAGAGGAGCCCCTCGGGTCGGCCTGCTCACCCGACTCTCCTTGGTTGGGAATGAAGCCTTTGATCTGGAGGCCCTTGGAGGCCCTTGGGAGATTCCCGGCCAGTCAGCGCCCGGGGTCAGGAGAGGATGAGCAGCCCCCGCCTCGGGGCCAACAGCAGAGCTCTACAGCAAGGTCTCCAGGTCAGCCACGGCCTCCTGGGAAACCTAGTGTTCCTGGTGGACAGTGGCCTCCTTCCTGAGGGTCTAGAGTGGGAGTTGACAGTGTCCTCTGCAGGACGGTGGCCGCCCTCCTAAGGGCTCAGGGATGTGGGGGCGAACACCGCTGGGAGGTTAAGATCGTACTGAAATCAGTGCCACAGGGGCTGGCCGGGCTGCACCCACTGCCCACAGGCCATCTGCCGAGGCGTCCACGCTCCACGGGGAGCCCCGCACACAGGCTTCCGGGCCTGTGTCCCCAGGAGGGGCATCCTGGTGCTGTCAGGAACTGGCCTGCTCTGCGTCTGGACAGGGAGGAGGAGGCTCCTGGCCCACCAAAGGCCAGCGACACCCGGACGGTGGCAAGTCTGTCCTCTGAGGTCCCAGGCCCCACCCCAGTCACACCCTGGCCACAGCCTGGCCCCTACGGCCCGCGCCTGCGGATGTGGGGTCTGGCTGGACTGTGCTGACCTGCGCCAGGGACAGGAGGGACACTGCGCACCTGAGGGAGAGAGCCCTCTAGCTCCGGCCACGCCTCGCAATGGCTGCTGGGACCCCAGCACTTGGGAGCAAAGGCAGTCTGACCGCAGCCCCTTGAATAAGTAAGGGCCAGTGGCGGGCAGCTCGCAGGGGCAGCTCCAGGGCACAGCTCTGTGGAGCGCTTCCTCCCAGGCCTTTGCTGCCTGCGCGGGGATAGGGACTGCTTTTCATGTAAAAAGGCATCTTGTTGATGTTTAGCATGATTCCGACTTTGAAGGAGAACGGAACTGGTTGAAATTAAGCAGAGATGGACTCACAGATTACTGGGGACAGACAGGTACCCATGCCCCTGCCGGGACAGCCGCTGGGTTCCAACCTGGGCAGACCTGCAGGGCGTGCTGGGGCCGGGCCTCCCCGCCACCCCCAGGTAGCATGTCTTCCCCTCCCCGTCCCCTGCTGACACCCCACCCCTCTGCCTCCATCCCCCCAGCCCTGCAGCCGAGGGGGCCCATGGAGAACACCACCCACCTCTTCCCCCACTGCACATCCCTGCAACTGTCCCTGTCACTACCCGTGTAAGGGGTGCAGGTGACAATCCCTCAAAAGCCTCTCGCAAAGGTCCCCACAGCCCATCTGGGCCCCTTGTTTAAGTGTGAGGATTGTCCTTGGCCAGAGGCCCTTGTCCCTGCAGGTCCCGTGGGTGGAACCCAGGTTCACCGGCCTTTGGTACGAGAAGTGCCTTGGCCATTGCTCCTTGGCCATTGCTCCTGGAACAGCACCCACCGGTCGCCACGATTCATGTGGCAAAACGTGTGAATGCTATGAGGCACCCAGGGGTGACGCCAAGTGCCCAGGATGTGAGGCTGCGAGGCACCCAGGGGTGATGCACAGCACCCAGGACGTGCGTAGCCTGTCCCCACCTCTGCAGTCTCCAGGAAGGACTTGGGCATCGGGGGATTGCTATGAAGGACACGGCCTGCGAAGACCTCAATCTGTTACCGTGGGCTTGACTCCCTGTCCACGTCGGCCAGCACCGCAGCGTGTGCGCACGGGGACCTGACGTCCTTCCTCGCTGCCAGCATGTGCCTGCCCTGCTTTGTGGAGCATCCCCGGGGGGCAGGGCCACAGCGCCAGGCCTGAGAGTGCCTCTCCTGCTGCACACGTCACTGTCACCCTCCACAGGTCCCTCCTGGAGCAGTGGTGTCCGGTGCCTGGGGTCACTACACCCAGCTGCTCCCACTCCAGGTCCTGCCCTCTCCTCAGGTGTACCCTCTGCTCCTGGTCAGTGGGTGGACAAGTGTGGGGGTCGAGGAGTGGGGCTGGAGGAGGTGAGTATCCCTTGGTTCCCTCAGGGTCTCAGCAGGGCTGGCCCAAGGTGACCCTGGAAGGACAGGCAGCAGGGCATGAGGAGTGCCCTTGACCTTCTGCCGCTTAAGCAGAGTGTACCTCCCATGTCCTGTCCACTCAGGGTGGACACCCAGCCCGGCAAGGCCCTCCTCCTCCCGGAGAGGCCTCCGGATGCCTGGCCTGGACACTGGGCCCTCTGTCTTCCCAGAGCTGCTTTAGGTGCTGGTCAGGGAACTCTCTAGCACTCTGGACACTCGACAGCCCGTGCTCTCCGACTGCTGCCGCTGACTGTCTCCTCAGGTTTCTCTTCAGAGTCCTAAGGATCCTAAGGAGATGCCGCCGTCTCCATCATCCTGGGCCCTGGGATCTCTGAGGACCTGCAGGGCTCTGGCCCTTGCTCACCTGCAGTGGGAACCCGCCCGGCTGCAACAAGGCTGGGCACAGCTGGCCTGTCCCCACAGAGCTCCCAGCCTGACCGCCGACCCCATTCTCCTGGCCCCGTCCCAGGTCTCAACGTGACATTTACAGGATGTGCAAGGTCGGGCGGTTCAGTGTGAGGGAACTGATTTATATAACACTGAATGGAGCGACACACGTGTGCACACAGAAGTGCATCTGCCGTCCCCCGAGTCCTGGGGCCCTGTGATGGGGACGGTGGACTGAGAGCACTGGTGCAGGACATGTGCAGGGGTCCAGGAGGGACATCCCTGTGAATCTGTGAGGATTGCAAGACTGCTGACCCCCACCTCTGCAGTAAGATGGGCATCGTTGTCCTCGAGACCGAGGCTGGCACAGAGGCCAGAAGAGCTCAGCAGAACCCTCCCCATTCCCACTCCACTCCCCCAAGGCAGCTCCACTTACCCAGCGGCACGTGTTCTGGCAGCTGCAGCTGGTGACCACTGACCCTTCACTGTGAGGCACCCCTATGCGGCCACCAACAGCTCTGTCTGATAGATCCAAGGTGAACCACTGGACACAGCCACAGTGAGAAGCTGGGGAATGGTAGGGACTGGGAACAGGACGAGGAAGAAAAAGGGCTCAAGAACCCAGGGCTAGCCATGGGGTGGACACAGAGGAGGTGGACAGTGGGCTCAGGATCCCCAGGA
The DNA here is from genome assembly GCF_045843805.1 of Urocitellus parryii. NCBI lineage: Eukaryota > Metazoa > Chordata > Mammalia > Rodentia > Sciuridae > Urocitellus > Urocitellus parryii. Next base: position 1,237,687 of record NC_135535.1, on the reverse strand, counting down.
CTAGTCATGGGATGGGAACAGAGGAGGTGGACAGTGGGCTCAGGGTCCCCAGGACTAATCATGGGATGGGAACAGAGGAGGTGGACAGTGGTCTCAGGATCCCCAGGACTAGTCATGGGGTGGACACAGAGGAGGTGGACAGTGGGCTCAGGATCACTAGGACTAGTCATGGGATGGACGCAGAGGAGGTGGGCAGTGGTCTCAGGATCCCCAGGACTAGTCATGGGGTGGACACAGAGGAGGTGGACAGTGGGCTCAGGATCACTAGGACTAGTCATGGGGTGGACACAGAGGAGGTGGACAGTGGGCTCAGGATCCCCAGGACTAGTCATGGGGTGGGAACAGAGGAGGTGGACAGTGGGCTCAGGATCCCCAGGACTAGTCATGGGGTGGACACAGAGGAGGTGGACAGTGGGCTCAGGATCCCTAGGACTAGTCATGGGGTGGACACAGAGGAGGTGGACAGTGGGCTCAGGATCACTAGGACTAGTCATGGGATGGACGCAGAGGAGGTGGACAGTGGGCTCAGGATGCCCAGGACTAGTCATGGGATGGGAACAGAGGAGGTGGACAGTGGAATCAGGATCCCCAGGACTAGTCATGGGATGGGAACAGAGGAGGTGGACAGTGGGCTCAGGGTCCCCAGGACTAGTCATGGGATGGGAACAGAGGAGGTGGACAGTGGGCTCAGGGTCCCCAGGACTAGTCATGGGATGGGAACAGAGGAGGTGGACAGTGGGCTCAGGGTCCCCAGGACTAGTCATGGGATGGGAACAGAGGAGGTGGGCAGTGGGCTCAGGGTCCCCAGGACTAGTCATGGGGTGGACACAGAGGAGGTGGACAGTGGGCTCAGGATCCCTAGGACTAGTCATGGGGTGGACACAGAGGAGGTGGGCAGTGGGCTCAGGGTCCCCAGGACTAGTCATGGGATGGACGCAGAGGAGGTGGACAGTGGGCTCAGGGTCCCCAGGACTAGTCATGGGATGGGAACAGAGGAGGTGGACAGTGGGCTCAGGATCCCCAGGACTAGTCATGGGATGGGAACAGAGGAGGTGGACAGTGGGCTCAGGATCCCCAGGACTAGTCATGGGATGGGAACAGAGGAGGTGGACAGTGGGCTCAGGGTCCCCAGGACTAGTCATGGGGTGGACACAGAGGAGGTGGGCAGTGGGCTCAGGATCCCCAGGACTAGTCATGGGATGGGAACAGAGGAGGTGGACAGTGGGCTCAGGGTCCCCAGGACTAGTCATGGGATGGGAACAGAGGAGGTGGACAGTGGGCTCAGGGTCCCCAGGACTAGTCATGGGGTGGACACAGAGGAGGTGGGCAGTGGGCTCAGGATCCCCAGGACTAGTCATGGGATGGGAACAGAGGAGGTGGGCAGTGGGCTCAGAGTCCCCAGGACTAGTCATGGGGTGGACACAGAGGAGGTGGGCAGTGGGCTCAGGGTCCCCAGGACTAGTCATGGGATGGGAACAGAGGAGGTGGACAGTGGGCTCAGGATCCCCAGGACTAGTCATGGGGTGGACACAGAGGAGGTGGGCAGTGGGCTCAGGGTCCCCAGGACTAGTCATGGGGTGGACACAGAGGAGGTGGGCAGTGGGCTCAGGGTCCCCAGGACTAGTCATGGGATGGGAACAGAGGAGGTGGACAGTGAGCTCAGGGTCCCCAGGACTAGTCATGGGATCGGAACAGAGGAGGTGGGCAGTGGGCTCAGGATCCCCAGGACTAGTCATGGGATGGACAAAGAGTAGGTGGACAGTGGGCTCAGGATCCCTAGGACTAGTCATGGGGTGGACACAGAGGAGGTGGACAGTGGGCTCAGGGTCCCCAGGACTAGTCATGGGATGGGAACAGAGGAGATGGGCAGTGGGCTCAGGATCCCCATGACTAGTCATGGGATGGACAAAGAGTAGGTGGACAGTGGGCTCAGGATCCCTAGGACTAGTCATGGGGTGGACACAGAGGAGGTGGACAGTGGGCTCAGGGTCCCCAGGACTAGTCATGGGATGGGAACAGAGGAGGTGGACAGTGGGCTCAGGATCCCCAGGACTAGTCATGGGATGGGAACAGAGGAGGTGGGCAGTGGGCTCAGAGTCCCCAGGACTAGTCATGGGGTGGACACAGAGGAGGTGGGCAGTGGGCTCAGGATCCCTAGGACTAGTCATGGGGTGGACACAGAGGAGGTGGACAGTGGGCTCAGGATCCCCAGGATTAGTCATGGGATGGGAACAGAGGAGGTGGACAGTGGGCTCAGGATACCTAGGACTAGTCATGGGATGGACAAAGAGTAGGTGGACAGTGGGCTCAGGATCCCCAGGACTAGTCATGGGGTGGACACAGAGGAGGTGGACAGTGGGCTCAGGATCCCCAGCACTAGTCATGGGATGGGAACAGAGGAGGTGGACAGTGGCTCAGGATCCCCAGGACTAGTCATGGGATGGGAACAGAGGAGGTGGGCAGTGGGCTCAGGATCCCTAGGACTAGTCATGGGGTGGACACAGAGGAGGTGGGCAGTGGGCTCAGGATCCCCAGGACTAGTCATGGGGTGGACACAGAGGAGGTGGGCAGTGGGCTCAGGATCCCTAGGACTAGTCATGGGATGGGAACAGAGGAGGTGGGCAGTGGGCTCAGGATCCCTAGGACTAGTCATGGGATGGACACAGAGGAGGTGGACAGTGGGCTCAGGATCCCCAGGACTAGTCATGGGATGGACGCAGAGGAGGTGGGCAGTGGGCTCAGAGTCCCCAGGACTAGTCATGGGGTGGACACAGAGGAGGTGGACAGTGGGCTCAGGATCCCCAGGACCAGTCATGGGGTGGACACAGAGGAGGTGGACAGTGGGCTCAGGATCCCCAGGACTAGTCATGGGATGGACACAGAGGAGGTGGGCAGTGGGCTCAGGATCCCCAGGACTAGTCATGGGATGGACACAGAGGAGGTGGACAGTGGGCTCAGGATCCCCAGGACTAGTCATGGGGTGGACACAGAGGAGGAGGACAGTGGGCTCAGGATCCCCAGGACTAGTCATGGGGTGGACACAGAGGAGGTGGACAGTGGGCTCAGGATCCCCAGGACTAGTCATGGGGTGGACACAGAGGAGGTGGACAGTGGGCTCAGGGTCCCCAGGACTAGTCATGGGGTGGACACAGAGGAGGTGGACAGTGGGCTCAGGGTCCCCAGGACTAGTCATGGGGTGGACACAGAGGAGGGGGATAGTGGGCTCAGGATCCCCAGGACTAGTCATGGGATGGACTCAGAGGATGTGGACAGTGGGCTCAGGATGCCCAGGACTAGTCATGGGATGGGAACAGAGGAGGTGGACAGTGGGCTCAGGATCCCCAGGACTAGTCATGGGGTGGACACAGAGGAGGTGGACAGTGGGCTCAGGATCCCCAGGACTAGTCATGGGATGGACTCAGAGGATGTGGACAGTGGGCTCAGGATGCCCAGGACTAGTCATGGGATGGGAACAGAGGAGGTGGGCAGTGGGCTCAGGATCCCCAGGACTAGTCATGGGATGGGAACAGAGGAGGTGGACAGTGGGCTCAGGATCCCCAGGAGTAGTCATGGGGTGGACACAGAGGAGGTGGACAGTGGGCTCAGGATCCCTAGGACTAGTCATGGGGTGGACACAGAGGAGGTGGACAGTGGGCTCAGGATCCCCAGGACTAGTCATGGGGTGGACACAGAGGAGGTGGACAGTGGGCTCAGGGTCCCCAGGACTAGTCATGGGATGGGAACAGAGGAGGTGGACAGTGGGCTCAGGATCCCCAGGACTAGTCATGGGATGGGAACAGAGGAGGTGGACAGTGGGCTCAGGATCCCCAGGAGTAGTCATGGGGTGGACACAGAGGAGGTGGACAGTGGGCTCAGGATCCCCAGGACTAGTCATGGGATGGACACAGAGGAGGTGGACAGTGGGCTCAGGATCCCCAGGACTAGTCATGGGGTGGACACAGAGGAGGTGGACAGTGGGCTCAGGGTCCCCAGGACTAGTCATGGGGTGGACACAGAGGAGGTGGGCAGTGGGCTCAGGATCACTAGGACTAGTCATGGCATGGACACAGAGGAGGTGGACAGTGGCTCAGGATCCCCAGGACTAGTCATGGGGTGGACACAGAGGAGGTGGGCAGTGGGCTCAGGGTCCCCAGGACTAGTCATGGGGTGGACACAGAGGAGGTGGACAGTGGGCTCAGGATCCCCAGGACTAGTCATGGGATGCGAACAGAGGAGGTGGGCAGTGGGCTCAGGATCCCCAGGACTAGTCATGGGGTGGACACAGAGGAGGTGGACAGTGGGCTCAGGGTCCCCAGGACTAGTCATGGGATGGACACAGAGGAGGTGGACAGTGGGCTCAGGATCCCCAGGACTAGTCATGGGGTGGACACAGAGGAGGTGGACAGTGGCTCAGGATCCCCAGGACTAGTCATGGGATGGGAACAGAGGAGGTGGACAGTGGGCTCAGGATCCCCAGGAGTAGTCATGGGGTGGACACAGAGGAGGGGGACAGTGGGCTCAGGATCCCCAGGACTAGTCATGGGATGGACGCAGAGGAGGTGGACAGTGGGCTCAGGATCCCCAGGACTAGTCATGGGATGGGAACAGAGGAGGTGGACAGTGGGCTCAGGATCCCCAGGACTAGTCATGGGGTGGACACAGAGGAGATGGGCAGTGGGCTCAGGATCCCCAGGACTAGTCATGGGATGGGAACAGAGGAGGTGGACAGTGGGCTCAGGATCCCCAGGACTAGTCATGGGGTGGACACAGAGGAGGTGGACAGTGGGCTCAGGATGCCCAGGACTAGTCATGGGATGGGAACAGAGGAGGTGGACAGTGGGCTCAGGATGCCCAGGACTAGTCATGGGATGGGAACAGAGGAGGTGGGCAGTGGGCTCAGGGTCCCCAGGACTAGTCATGGGGTGGACACAGAGGAGGTGGGCAGTGGGCTCAGGATCCCCAGGACTAGTCATGGGGTGGACACAGAGGAGGTGGGCAGTGGGCTCAGGATCCCCAGGACTAGTCATGGGGTGGACACAGAGGAGGTGGGCAGTGGGCTCAGGATCCCCAGGACTTGTCATGGGGTGGACACAGAGGAGGGGGGCAGTGGGCTCAGGATCCCTAGGACTAGTCATGGGGTGGACACAGAGGAGGGGGGCAGTGGGCTCAGGATCCCCAGGACTAGTCATGGGGTGGACACAGAGGAGGGGGGCAGTGGGCTCAGGATCCCTAGGACTAGTCATGGGGTGGACACAGAGGAGGTGGGCAGTGGGCTCAGGATCCCCAGGACTAGTCATTGGGTGGACACCGAGGAGGGGGGCAGTGGGCTCAGGATCCCTAGGACTAGTCATGGGGTGGACACAGAGGAGGTGGGCAGTGGGCTCAGGATCCCCAGGACTAGTCATGGGGTGGACACAGAGGAGGTGGGCAGTGGGATCAGGATCCCTAGGACTAGTCATGGGGTGGACACAGAGGAGGTGGACAGTGGGCTCAGGATCCCCAGGACTAGTCATGGGATGGGAACAGAGGAGGTGGACAGTGGGCTCAGGATCCCCAGGACTAGTCATGGGATGGGAACAGAGGAGGTGGACAGTGGGCTCAGGATCCCCAGGACTAGTCATGGGATGGGAACAGAGGAGGTGGGCAGTGGGCTCAGAGTCCCCAGGACTAGTCATGGGGTGGACACAGAGGAGGTGGGCAGTGGGCTCAGGATCCCTAGGACTAGTCATGGGGTGGACACAGAGGAGGTGGACAGTGGGCTCAGGATCCCCAGGATTAGTCATGGGATGGGAACAGAGGAGGTGGACAGTGGGCTCAGGATACCTAGGACTAGTCATGGGATGGACAAAGAGTAGGTGGACAGTGGGCTCAGGATCCCCAGGACTAGTCATGGGGTGGACACAGAGGAGGTGGACAGTGGGCTCAGGATCCCCAGCACTAGTCATGGCATGGGAACAGAGGAGGGGGACAGTGGGCTCAGGATCCCCAGGACTAGTCATGGGGTGGACACAGAGGAGGTGGGCAGTGGGCTCAGGGTCCCTAGGACTAGTCATGGGGTGGACACAGAGGAGGTGGGCATTGGGCTCAGGATCCCCAGGACTAGTCATGGGGTGGACACAGAGGAGGTGGACAGTGGGCTCAGGATCCCCAGGACTAGTCATGGGATGGGAACAGAGGAGGTGGGCAGTGGGCTCAGGATGCCCAGGACTAGTCATGGGATGGGAACAGAGGAGGTGGGCAGTGGGCTCAGGATCCCCAGGAGTAGTCATGGGGTGGACACAGAGGAGGGGGACAGTGGGCTCAGGATCCCTAGGACTAGTCATGGGGTGGACACAGAGGAGGGGGGCATTGGGCTCAGGTTCCCCAGGACTAGTCATGGGGTGGACACAGAGGAGGTGGACAGTGGGCTCAGGATCCCTAGGACTAGTCATGGGATGGGAACAGAGGAGGTGGACAGTGGCTCAGGATCCCCAGGACTAGTCATGGGATGGGAACAGAGGAGGTGGGCAGTGGGCTCAGGATCCCTAGGACTAGTCATGGGGTGGACACAGAGGAGGTGGGCAGTGGGCTCAGGATCCCCAGGACTAGTCATGGGGTGGACACAGAGGAGGTGGGCAGTGGGCTCAGGATCCCTAGGACTAGTCATGGGATGGGAACAGAGGAGGTGGGCAGTGGGCTCAGGATCCCTAGGACTAGTCATGGGATGGACACAGAGGAGGTGGACAGTGGGCTCAGGATCCCCAGGACTAGTCATGGGATGGACGCAGAGGAGGTGGGCAGTGGGCTCAGAGTCCCCAGGACTAGTCATGGGGTGGACACAGAGGAGGTGGACAGTGGGCTCAGGATCCCCAGGACCAGTCATGGGGTGGACACAGAGGAGGTGGACAGTGGGCTCAGGATCCCCAGGACTAGTCATGGGATGGACACAGAGGAGGTGGGCAGTGGGCTCAGGATCCCCAGGACTAGTCATGGGATGGACACAGAGGAGGTGGACAGTGGGCTCAGGATCCCCAGGACTAGTCATGGGGTGGACACAGAGGAGGAGGACAGTGGGCTCAGGATCCCCAGGACTAGTCATGGGGTGGACACAGAGGAGGTGGACAGTGGGCTCAGGATCCCCAGGACTAGTCATGGGGTGGACACAGAGGAGGTGGACAGTGGGCTCAGGGTCCCCAGGACTAGTCATGGGGTGGACACAGAGGAGGTGGACAGTGGGCTCAGGGTCCCCAGGACTAGTCATGGGATGGGAACAGAGGAGGTGGACAGTGGGCTCAGGATCCCCAGGACTAGTCATGGGGTGGACACAGAGGAGGTGGACAGTGGGCTCAGGGTCCCCAGGACTAGTCATGGGATGGGAACAGAGGAGGTGGACAGTGGGCTCAGGATCCCCAGGACTAGTCATGGGATGGGAACAGAGGAGGTGGACAGTGGGCTCAGGATCCCCAGGAGTAGTCATGGGGTGGACACAGAGGAGGTGGACAGTGGGCTCAGGATCCCCAGGACTAGTCATGGGATGGACACAGAGGAGGTGGACAGTGGGCTCAGGATCCCCAGGACTAGTCATGGGGTGGACACAGAGGAGGTGGACAGTGGGCTCAGGGTCCCCAGGACTAGTCATGGGGTGGACACAGAGGAGGTGGGCAGTGGGCTCAGGATCACTAGGACTAGTCATGGCATGGACACAGAGGAGGTGGACAGTGGCTCAGGATCCCCAGGACTAGTCATGGGGTGGACACAGAGGAGGTGGGCAGTGGGCTCAGGGTCCCCAGGACTAGTCATGGGGTGGACACAGAGGAGGTGGACAGTGGGCTCAGGATCCCCAGGACTAGTCATGGGATGCGAACAGAGGAGGTGGGCAGTGGGCTCAGGATCCCCAGGACTAGTCATGGGGTGGACACAGAGGAGGTGGACAGTGGGCTCAGGGTCCCCAGGACTAGTCATGGGATGGACACAGAGGAGGTGGACAGTGGGCTCAGGATCCCCAGGACTAGTCATGGGGTGGACACAGAGGAGGTGGACAGTGGCTCAGGATCCCCAGGACTAGTCATGGGATGGGAACAGAGGAGGTGGACAGTGGGCTCAGGATCCCCAGGAGTAGTCATGGGGTGGACACAGAGGAGGGGGACAGTGGGCTCAGGATCCCCAGGACTAGTCATGGGATGGACGCAGAGGAGGTGGACAGTGGGCTCAGGATCCCCAGGACTAGTCATGGGATGGGAACAGAGGAGGTGGACAGTGGGCTCAGGATCCCCAGGACTAGTCATGGGGTGGACACAGAGGAGATGGGCAGTGGGCTCAGGATCCCCAGGACTAGTCATGGGATGGGAACAGAGGAGGTGGACAGTGGGCTCAGGATCCCCAGGACTAGTCATGGGGTGGACACAGAGGAGGTGGACAGTGGGCTCAGGATGCCCAGGACTAGTCATGGGATGGGAACAGAGGAGGTGGACAGTGGGCTCAGGATGCCCAGGACTAGTCATGGGATGGGAACAGAGGAGGTGGGCAGTGGGCTCAGGGTCCCCAGGACTAGTCATGGGGTGGACACAGAGGAGGTGGGCAGTGGGCTCAGGATCCCCAAGACTAGTCATGGGGTGGACACAGAGGAGGTGGGCAGTGGGCTCAGGATCCCCAGGACTAGTCATGGGGTGGACACAGAGGAGGTGGGCAGTGGGCTCAGGATCCCCAGGACTCGTCATGGGGTGGACACAGAGGAGGGGGGCAGTGGGCTCAGGATCCCTAGGACTAGTCATGGGGTGGACACAGAGGAGGTGGACAGTGGGCTCAGGATCACTAGGACTAGTCATGGGGTGGACACAGAGGAGGGGGGCAGTGGGCTCAGGATCCCTAGGACTAGTCATGGGGTGGACACAGAGGAGGTGGGCAGTGGGCTCAGGATCCCCAGGACTAGTCATTGGGTGGACACCGAGGAGGGGGGCAGTGGGCTCAGGATCCCTAGGACTAGTCATGGGGTGGACACAGAGGAGGTGGGCAGTGGGCTCAGGATCCCCAGGACTAGTCATGGGGTGGACACAGAGGAGGTGGGCAGTGGGCTCAGGATCCCTAGGACTAGTCATGGGGTGAACACAGAGGAGGGGGGCAGTGGGCTCAGGATCCCCAGGACTAGTCATGGGGTGGACACAGAGGAGGTGGGCAGTGGGCTCAGGATCCCCAGGACTAGTCATGGGATGGGAACAGAGGAGGTGGACAGTGGGCTCAGGATGCCCAGGACTAGTCATGGGGTGGACACAGAGGAGGTGGACAGTGGGCTCAGGATCCCCAGGACTAGTCATGGGGTGGACACAGAGGAGGTGGGCAGTGGGCTCAGGATCCCCAGGACTAGTCATGGGATGGGAACAGAGGAGGTGGACAGTGGGCTCAGGATGCCCAGGACTAGTCATGGGGTGGACACAGAGGAGGGGGACAGTGGGCTCAGGATCCCCAGGACTAGTCATGGGATGGGAACAGAGGAGGTGGGCAGTGGCTCAGGATACCTAGGACTAGTCATGGGATGGACACAGAGGAGGTGGACAGTGGGCTCAGGATCCCCAGTACTAGTCATGGGATGGGAACAGAGGAGGTGGACAGTGGCTCAGGGTCCCCAGGACTAGTCATGGGATGGACACAGAGGAGGTGGACAGTGGGCTCAGGGTCCCCAGGACTAGTCATGGGATGGGAACAGAGGAGGTGGACAGTGGGCTCAGGATCCCCAGGACTAGTCATGGGGTGGACACAGAGGAGGTGGACAGTGGGCTCAGGATGCCCAGGACTAGTCATGGGATGGGAACAGAGGAGGTGGACAGTGGGCTCAGGATGCCCAGGACTAGTCATGGGGTGAACACAGAGGAGGGGGGCAGTGGGCTCAGGATCCCCAGGACTAGTCATGGGGTGGACACAGAGGAGGTGGGCAGTGGGCTCAGGATCCCCAGGACTAGTCATGGGATGGGAACAGAGGAGGTGGACAGTGGGCTCAGGATGCCCAGGACTAGTCATGGGGTGGACACAGAGGAGGGGGACAGTGGGCTCAGGATCCCCAGGACTAGTCATGGGATGGGAACAGAGGAGGTGGGCAGTGGGCTCAGGTTCCCCAGGACTAGTCATGGGGTGGACACAGAGGAGGTGGACAGTGGCTCAGGATCCCCAGGACTAGTCATGGGGTGGACACAGAGGAGGTGGGCAGTGGGCTCAGGATCCCTAGGACTAGTCATGGGATGGGAACAGAGGAGGTGGACAGTGGGATCAGGATGCCCAGGATTAGCCATGGGATGGACACAGAGGAGGGGGACAGTGGGCTCAGGGTCCCTAGGACTAGTCATGGGATGGGAACAGAGGAGGTGGACAGTGGCTCAGGATCCCCAGGACTAGTCATGGGATGGACACAGAGGAGGTGGGCAGTGGGCTCAGGATCCCCAGGACTAGTCATGGGATGGACACAGAGGAGGTGGACAGTGGGCTCAGGATCCCTGGGACTAGTCATGGGATGGACACAGAGGAGGTGGACAGTGGGCTCAGGATCCCTAGGACTAGTCATGGGATGGACACAGAGGAGGTGGGCAGTGGGCTCAGGATCCCCAGGACTAGTCATGGGATGGACACAGAGGAGGTGGACAGTGGGCTCAGGATCCTCAGGACTAGTCATGGGATGGGAACAGAGGAGGTGTACAGTGGGCTCAGGATGCCCAGGACTAGTCATGGGATGGGAACAGAGGAGGTGTACAGTGGGCTCAGGATCCCCAGGACTAGTCATGGGATGGGAACAGAGGAGGTGGACAGTGGGCTCAGGATCCCCAGGACTAGTCATGGGATGGGAACAGAGGAGGTGGACAGTGGGCTCAGGATCCCCAGGACTAGTCATGGGGTGGACACAGAGGAGGTGGGCAGTGGGCTCAGATCCCCAGGACTAGTCATGGGGTGGACACAGAGGAGGGGGATAGTCGGCTCAGGATCCCCAGGACTGGTCATGGCATGGACACAGAGGAGGTGGACAGTGGGCTCAGGATCCCCAGGACTAGTCATGGGGTGGATACAGAGGAGGTGGGCAGTGGGCTCAGGATCCCCAGGACTAGTCATGGGGTGGACACAGAGGAGGTGGGCAGTGGGCTCAGGGTCCCCAGGACTAGTCATGGGATGGGAACAGAGGAGGTGGACAGAGGGCTCAGGATCCCCAGGACTAGTCATGGGGTGGACACAGAGGAGGTGGGCAGTGGGCTCAGGGTCCCCAGGACTAGTCATGGGATGGGAACAGAGGAGGTGGACAGAGGGCTCAGGATCCCCAGGACTAGTCATGGGGTGGACACAGAGGAGGTGGACAGTGGGCTCAGGATCCCTAGGACTAGTCATGGGATGGGAACAGAGGAGGTGGACAGTGGCTCAGGATCCCCAGGACTAGTCATGGGGTGGACACAGAGGAGGTGGGCAGTGGGCTCAGGATCCCCAGGACTAGTCATGGGGTGGACACAGAGGAGGTGGGCAGTGGGCTCAGGATCCCCAGGACTAGTCATGGGATGGGAACAGAGGAGGTGGACAGAGGGCTCAGGATCCCCAGGACTAGTCATGGGGTGGACACAGAGGAGGTGGACAGTGTGCTCAGGATCCCCAGGACTAGTCATGGGGTGGACACAGAGGAGGTGGGCAGTGGGCTCAGGATCCCCAGGACTAGTCATGGGATGGGAACAGAGGAGGTGGACAGTGGGATCAGGATGCCCAGGATTAGTAATGGGGTGGACACAGAGGAGGTGGGCAGTGGGCTCAGGATCCCCAGGACTAGTCATGGCATGGACACAGAGGAGGTGGACAGTGGGCTAAAGATGCCCAGGACTAGTCATGGGGTGGACACAGAGGAGGTGGGCAGTGGGCTCAGATCCCTAGGACTAGTCATGGGGTGGACACAGAGGAGGTGGGCAGTGGGCTCAGGGTCCCCAGGACTAGTCATGGGGTGGACACAGAGGAGGGGGATAGTGGGCTCAGGATCCCCAGGACTAGTCATGGGATGGGAACAGAGGAGGTGGACTGTGGGCTCAGGATCCCCAGGACTAGTCATGGGGTGGACACAGAGGAGGTGGACAGTGGGCTCAGGATCCCCAGGACTAGTCATGGGGTGGACACAGAGGAGGTGGACAGTGGGCTCAGGATCCCCAGGACTAGTCATGGGATGGGGACAGAGGAGGTGGGCAGTGGGCTCAGGGTCCCCAGGACTAGTCATGGGATGGGAACAGAGGAGGTGGACCGTGGGTTCAGGATCCCCAGGACTAGTCATGGGATGGGAACAGAGGAGGGGGACAGTGGGCTCAGGGTCCCCAGTACTAGTCATGGGATGGGAACAGAGGAGGGGGACAGTGAGCTCAGGGTCCCCAGGACTAGTCATGGGATGGGAACAGAGGAGGTGGACAGTGGGCTCAGGATGCCCAGGACTAGTCATGGGATGGGAACAGAGGAGGTGGACAGTGGGCTCAGGATGCCCAGGACTAGTCATGGGGTGGACACAGAGGAGGTGGGCAGTGGGCTCAGAGTCCCCAGGACTAGTCATGGGATGGGAACAGAGGAGGGGGACAGTGGGCTCAGGATCCCCAGGACTAGTCATGGGGTGGACACAGAGGAGGTGGGCAGTGGGCTCAGGGTCCCCAGGACTAGTCATGGGATGGGAACAGAGGAGGTGGACAGTGGGCTCAGGATCCCTTGGACTAGTCATGGGATGGGAACAGAGGAGGTGGACAGTGGGCTCAGGGTCCCCAGTACTAGTCATGGGATGGGAACAGAGGAGGGGGACAGTGGGCTCAGGATCCCCAGGACTAGTCATGGGATGGACACAGAGGAGGTGGACAGTGGCCTCAGGTCCCCTGGACTAGTCATGGGGTGGACACAGAAGAGGGGGATAGTCGGCTCAGGATCCCCAGGACTAGTCATGGGGTGGACACAGGGGAGGTGGGCAGTGGGCTCAGGGTCCCCAGGACTAGTCATGGGGTGGACACAGAGGAGGTGGACAGTGGGATCAGGATCCCCAGGACTAGTCATGGGATGGGAACAGAGGAGGTGGACAGTGGCTCAGGATCCCCAGGACTAGTCATGGGATGGACACAGAGGAGGTGGACAGTGGGCTCAGGATCCCCAGGACTAGTCATGGGATGGGAACAGAGGAGGTGGCCAGTGGCTCAGGATCCCCAGGACTAGTCATGGGATGGGAACAGAGGAGGTGGCCAGTGGCTCAGGATCCCCAGGACTAGTCATGGCATGGACACAGAGGAGGTGGACAGTGGCTCAGGATCCCCAGGACTAGTCATGGGATGGGAACAGAGCAGGGGGACAGTGGGCTCAGAGTCCCCAGTACTAGTCATGGGATGGGAACAGAGGAGGTGGACAGTGGCTCAGGATCCCCAGGACTAGTCATGGGGTGGACACAGAGGAGGTGGGCAGTGGGCTCAGGATCCCCAGGACTAGTCATGGGATGGGAACAGAGGAGGTGGACAGTGGGCTCAGGATCCCCAGGACTAGTCATGGGATGGGAACAGAGGAGGTGGACAGTGGGCTCAGGATCCCTAGGACTAGTCATGGGATGGACACAGAGGAGGTGGACAGTGGCTCAGGATCCCCAGGACTAGTCATGCGGTGGACACAGAGGAGGTGGGCAGTGGGCTCAGGATCCCCAGGACTAGTCATGGGATGGGAACAGAGGAGGTGGGCAGTGGGCTCAGGGTCCCCAGGACTAGTCATGGGATGGGAAAAGAGGAGGTGAACAGTGGGCTCAGGATCCCCAGGACTAGTCATGGGATGGACACAGAGGATGTGGACAGTGGGCTCAGGGTCCACAGGACTAGTCATGGGGTGGACACAGAGGATGAGGGCAGTGGGCTCAGGATCCCCAGGACTAGTCATGGGATGGGAACAGAGGAGGTGGGCAGTGGGCTCAGGATCCCCATGACTAGTCATGGGGTGGACACAGAGGAGGTGGACAGTGGGCTCAGGATCCCTAGGACTAGTCATGGGATGGGAACAGAGGAGGTGGACAGTGGGCTCAGAGTCTCCAGGACTAGTCATGGGATGGGAACAGAGGAGGTGGGCAGTGGCTCAGGATCCCCAGGACTAGTCATGGCATGGACACAGAGGAGGTGGACAGTGGCTCAGAATCCCCAGGACTATTCATGGGGTGGACACAGAGGAGGTGGGCAGTGGGCTCAGGGTCCCCAGGACTAGTCATGGCATGGACACAGAGGAGGTGGACAGTGGCTCAGGATCCCCAGGACTAGTCATGGGATGGGAACAGAGGAGGGGGACAGTGGGCTCAGGATCCCCAGGACTAGTCATGGGGTGGACACAGAGGAGGTGGACAGTGGCTCAGGATCCCCAGGACTAGTCATGGGATGGGAACAGAGGAGGTGGACAGTGGGCTCAGGGTCCCCAGGACTAGTCATGGGGTGGACACAGAGGAGGTGGGCAGTGGGCTCAGGATCCCCAGGACTAGTCATGGGATGGACACAGAGGAGGTGGACAGTGGGCTCAGAGTCCCCAGTACTAGTCAAGGATGGGAACAGAGGAGGTGGACAGTGGCTCAGGATGCCCAGGACTAGTTATCCGGTGGACACAGAGGAGGTGGGCAGTGGGCTCAGGATCCCCAGGACTAGTCATGGGATGGACACAGAGTAGGTGGACAGTCGTCTCAGGATCCCCAGGACTAGTCATGGCATGGGAACAGAGGAGGTGGACAGTGGCTCAGGATCCCCAGGACTAGTCATGGGATGGACACAGAGGAGGTGGAGTGTGGGCTCAGGATCCCCAGGACTAGTCATGGGGTGGACACAGAGGAGGTGGACAGTGGGCTCAGAGTCCCCAGTACTAGTCATGGGATGGACACCGAGGAGGTGGGCAGTGGGCTCAGGATCCCCAGGACTAGTCATGGGGTGGACATAGAGGAGGTGGACAGTGGGCTCAGGATCCCCAGGACTAGTCATTGGATGGGAACAGAGGAGGTGGGCAGTGGGCTCAGAGTCCCAGGACTAGTCATGGGATGGACACAGAGGAGGTGGACAGTGGGCTCAGAGTCCCCAGTACTAGTCATGGGATGGACACAGAGGAGGTGGGCAGTGGGCTCAGGATCCCCAGGACTAGTCATGGGATGGGAACAGAGGAGGTGGACAGTGGCTCAGGATCCCCAGGACTAGTCATGGGATGGGAACAGAGGAGGTGGACAGTGGCTCAGGATCCCCAGGACTAGTCATGGGATGGGAACAGAGGAGGTGGGCAGTGGGCTCAGGATCCCCAGGACTAGTCATGGGATGGGAACAGAGGAGGTGGACAGTGGCTCAGGATCCACAGGACTAGTCATGGGATGGGAACAGAGGAGGTGGCCAGTGGCTCAGGATCCCCAGGACTAGTCATTCGATGGGAACAGAGGAGGTGTACAGTGGGCTCAGGGTCCCCAGGACTAGTCATGGGGTGGACACAGAGGAGGTGGACAGTGGGCTCAGGGTCCCCAGGACTAGTCATGGGGTGGACACAGAGGAGGTGGACAGTGGCTCAGGATCCCCAGGACTAGTCATGGGATAGGAACAGAGGAGATGGGCAGTGGGCTCAGGGTCCCCAGGACTAGTCATGGGATGGGAACAGAGGAGGTGGACAGTGGCTCAGGATCCCCAGGACTAGTCATGGGGTGGACACAGAGGAGGTGGACAGTGGCTCAGGATCCCCAGGACTAGTCATGGGGTGGACACAGAGGAGGTGGACAGTGGCTCAGGATCCCCTGGACTAGTCATGGGATGGGAACAGAGGAGGTGGACAGTGGGCTCAGGGTCCCCAGGACTAGTCATGGGGTGGACACAGAGGAGGTGGACAGTGGGCTCAGGATCCCCAGGACTAGTCATGGGATGGGAACAGACGAGGTGGACAATGGGCTCAGGATCCCCAGGACTAGTCATGGGATGGGAACAGAGGAGGTGGGCAGCGGCTCAGGATCCCCAGGACTAGTCATGGGATCGGAACAGAGGAGGTGGACAGTGGGCTCAGGGTCCCCAGGCCCTGGGGTGTGAAGACATGTTCCTTTTGCCGATGGAGTGGGAGTTCAGGAGTACTGTGGCCACAAATGTCCTAGTGTGGGTCAGCTTGGAGGACTCAGGGTTGGGCCAGGCTGGTGCAGGACAGGAAATGGACCCAGAGGCCCTCTGTGCTGAGATGCCCTGGAACCCAGCAAATGAGTTCCCCGGGTAGAAGGCTGTGCCCCACGACCCCTGCAGAATTTTCACAGCAGAAAGAGCAGTGGAGTCATGGGGTCAGGGATCATCGGGTCTGGGGGGGACCACTAAGTGGAGTCATGGGGTCAGGGATCAGGGATCTGTGTTGAAGACCACTAAGTGGACCATGGTATCAGGGATCAGGGGGTCCAGGTGGAAGATCACTAAGTGGAGTCATGGGGTCAGGGATCAGAGTTCTAGGTGAAGACCACTAATTAGAGTCATGGGGTCAGGTATCACGAGGTCTGGTTAGAAGACCACTAAGTGGAGTCATAAGGTCAGGGCCAGGGCATCTGGGCGGGAGACCACTAAGTGGAGTCATGGTTTCAGGTATTAGGGGTCCGGGTGGAAGACCACTATGTAGAGTCAATGGGTCAGGGATGAGGGGGTCTAAGTGGAGGACCCAGAGCAGGACCCAGAGCAGGACCCAGGGTAGGAGCCAGAGCAGGACCCAGAGCAGGACCCAGGGTAGGACCCAGAGCAGGACCCAGAGCAGGACCCAGAGCAGGACCCAGAGCAAGACCCAGAGCAGGACCCAGAGCAGGACCCAGAGCAGGACCCAGAGCAGGACCCAGGGTAGGACCCAGAGCACAGCCCAGAGCAGGAACCAGAGCAGGAGCCAGAACAGGAGCCAGAGTAGGACCCAGAGCAGGACCCAGGGTAGGACCCAGAGCAGGACCCAGAGCAGGAGCCAGAGCAGGACCCAGGGTAGGACCCAGAGCAGGACCCAGGGTAGGACCCCAGAGCAGGACCCAGAGCAGGACCCAGGGTAGGAGCCAGAGCAGGACCCAGAGCAGGACCCAGGGTAGGACCCAGAGCAGGACCCAGAGCAGGACCCAGGGTAGGACCCAGAGCAGGACCCAGAGCAGGACCCAGGGTAGGACCCAGAGCAGGACCCAGAGCAGGACCCAGAGCAGGACCCAGGGTAGGACCCAGAGCAGGACCCAGAGCAGGACCCAGAGCAGGACCCAGGGTAGGACCCAGAGCAGGACCCAGGGTAGGACCCAGAGCAGGACCCAGAGCAGGACCCAGGGTAGGACCCAGAGCAGGACCCAGAGCAGGACCCAGGGTAGGACCCAGAGCAGGACCCAGAGCAGGACCCAGAGCAGGACCCAGAGCAGGACCCAGGGTAGGACCCAGAGCAGGACCCAGAGCAGGACCCAGAGCAGGACCCAGGGTAGGACCCAGAGCAGGACCCAGAGCAGGACCCAGGGTAGGACCCAGAGCAGGACCCAGAGCAGGACCCAGAGCAGGACCCAGAGCAGGACCCAGGGAGGACCCAGGGTAGGACCCAGAGCAGGACCCAGAGCAGGACCCAGGGAGGACCCAGAGCAGGACCCAGAGCAGGACCCAGGGAGGACCCAGGGTAGGACCCAGAGCAGGACCCAGAGCAGGACCCAGGGAGGACCCAGAGCAGGACCCAGAGCAGGACCCAGAGCAGGACCCAGGGAGGACCCAGAGCAGCAGCCAGAGCAGGACCCAGGGTAGGACCCAGAGCAGGACCCAGAGCAGGACCCAGGGTAGGACCCAGAGCACAGCCCAGAGCAGGACCCAGAGCAGGACCCAGGGTAGGACCCAGAGCAGGACCCAGAGCAGGAGCCAGAGCAGGACCCAGAGCAGGACCCAGAGCAGGACCCAGAGCAGGACCCAGGGTAGGACCCAGAGCAGGACCCAGAGCAGGACCCAGAGCAGGACCCAGGGTAGGACCCAGAGCAGGACCCAGAGCAGGACCCAGAGCAGGACCCAGAGCAGGACCCAGGGTAGGACCCAGAGCAGGACCCAGGGTAGGACCCAGAGCAGGACACAGAGCAGGACCCAGAGCAGGACCCAGAGCAGGAGCCAGAGCAGGACCCAGGGTAGGACCCAGAGCAGGACCCAGAGCAGGACCCAGAGCAGGACCCAGAGCAGGAGCCAGAGCAGGACACAGGGTAGGACCCAGAGCAGGACCCAGAGCAGGACCCAGGGTAGGAGCCAGAGCAGGACACAGGGTAGGACCCAGAGCAGGACCCAGAGCAGGACCCAGAGCAGGAGCCAGAGCAGGACCCAGAGCAGGACCCAGAGCAGGACCCAGGGTAGGACCCAGAGCAGGACCCAGAGCAGGAACCAGAGCAGGACCCAGAGCAGGACCCAGAGCAGGACCCAGAGCAGGACCAAGAGCAAGACCCAGAGCAGGACCCAGAGCAGGACCCAGAGCAGGACCCAGAGCAGGACCCAGGGTAGGACCCAGAGCACAGCCCAGAGCAGGAACCAGAGCAGGAGCCAGAACAGGAGCCAGAGTAGGACCCAGAGCAGGACCCAGGGTAGGACCCAGAGCAGGACCCAGAGCAGGAGCCAGAGCAGGACCCAGGGTAGGACCCAGAGCAGGACCCAGGGTAGGACCCAGAGCAGGACCCAGAGCAGGACCCAGAGCAGGACCCAGAGCAGGACCCAGAGCAGGACCCAGGGTAGGACCCAGAGCAGGACCCAGGGTAGGACCCAGAGCAGGACCCAGAGCAGGACCCAGGGCAGGACCCAGAGCAGGACCCAGAGCAGGACCCAGAGCAGGACCCAGGGTAGGACCCAGAGCAGGACCCAGGGTAGGACCCAGAGCAGGACCCAGAGCAGGACCCAGGGTAGGACCCAGAGCAGGACCCAGAGCAGGACCCAGGGTAGGACCCAGAGCAGGACCCAGAGCAGGACCCAGAGCAGGACCCAGAGCAGGACCCAGAGCAGGACCCAGGGTAGGACCCAGAGCAGGACCCAGAGCAGGACCCAGAGCAGGACCCAGGGTAGGACCCAGAGCAGGACCCAGAGCAGGACCCAGGGTAGGACCCAGAGCAGGACCCAGAGCAGGACCCAGAGCAGGACCCAGAGCAGGACCCAGGGAGGACCCAGGGTAGGACCCAGAGCAGGACCCAGAGCAGGACCCAGGGAGGACCCAGAGCAGGACCCAGAGCAGGACCCAGGGAGGACCCAGGGTAGGACCCAGAGCAGGACCCAGAGCAGGACCCAGGGAGGACCCAGAGCAGGACCCAGAGCAGGACCCAGAGCAGGACCCAGGGAGGACCCAGAGCAGCAGCCAGAGCAGGACCCAGGGTAGGACCCAGAGCAGGACCCAGAGCAGGACCCAGGGTAGGACCCAGAGCACAGCCCAGAGCAGGACCCAGAGCAGGACCCAGGGTAGGACCCAGAGCAGGACCCAGAGCAGGACCCAGGGTAGGACCCAGAGCACAGCCCAGAGCAGGACCCAGAGCAGGACCCAGGGTAGGACCCAGAGCAGGACCCAGAGCAGGACCCAGGGTAGGACCCAGAGCAGGACCCAGAGCAGGACCCAGAGCAGGACCAAGAGCAAGACCCAGAGCAGGACCCAGGGTAGGACCCAGAGCAGGACCCAGAGCAGGACCCAGGGTAGGGACCCAGAGCAGGACCCAGAGCAGGACCCAGGGTAGGACCCAGAGCAGCAGCCAGAGCAGGACCCAGGGTAGGACCCAGAGCAGCAGCCAGAGCAGGACCCAGGGTAGGACCCAGAGCAGCAGCCAGAGCAGGACCCAGGGTAGGACCCAGAGCAGCAGCCAGAGCAGGACCCAGAGCACAGCCTAGAGCAGGAGCCAGAGCAGGACCCAGGGTAGGACCCAGAGCAGGACCCAGAGCAAGACCCAGGTTAGGACCCAGAGCAGCAGCCAGAGCACAGCGGGGTACGAGGTGCTCGCACAGGCATCCGGGAGCAGGACCTCCAGCGAGCAGCAGGTTCCAGGGTCTGGAAACCCTAGAGTGCCCACAGAGAGGACGCAGGGGAAATCTGAAGGATACCCCGCGGATCTCCCTGGATCTGCGGCCGCGCCCCTCTCCCCTCTGGCTTCTTGTTTGGGTTCCATAGATTTCATCTAGTAGCACTTTTTAAGGGAGTAAGTCACTGCACATTTTAAGTCAGACAGAAACGTTAAGCCTGGCCACAGGCCGCGGGTCAGTGTGGCTCTGTACTTAGGTGTGGCCACACCGCTCCCCGCCTGCTGCCCGACGGCCACAGAATGGAGAGAGCAGGGCAAGGCACTTCCAGGACCTGATGAAACCCAGTTAAATTCAGGAGGCCTCCCTGGGGGCCACAGCACCTGCCCCCAGACCCACGGTGTGCTGCACAGGCGTGCCAAGCTCAGCTCAGAGGGAAACCTGCGTCCCTCCCGGGCACACAGCCCCCTGTGAGGCCACGCAGCCCGCGTTCACCCAGCACTCGGTCACACGGGGCTTCGAGCCACCAGGCTGAGCCCAGGTGGTGCCAGGACCTCTCCCTTCATACCCACCCTGAGCCTCCGACCTAGGTGTCCAGGGGTCCAGGGTCCTGGAACCCAGCCCCAGGGACAGTGAGGGACAACGGTAGGAAGGAAACGACCACCTGGTCCATGACCATCAGACTGCTACAAGCAGAAAGCAAAAGAGGCCCTGCCCTCAGGGACCTTCCCACAGTGCCCCCCCCAGGACACCCCCAAGCGGCCAGCCCAGGCCGCCCCCAGCGCCTTCCCCGGGGCTGAGTGCCCTGTGGTTCCCTAATTGATCGTGCAGCCCACAAGGAGAGGGGCCGCGGAGCTGCCTCCGAAGCTCACCAGGTGAATAGAGATTTGATCGATTCTCACTTGAAAAATTAAAATAAGATGGACATGTCGTGAGACCAGCCGAACCTCTTACCATCCTCAAGCACAGGCAGCACACAAAAAGACGTGCAGGTCGATGCGGAGCTCTCGAGTGAGACCGCAGTGGCTCTGTCATGTGAGAAACGGAGATTTGATAAATATAGATTTTAGTTAAATATACCATTAGGCAAATTGATGATTAAGCCAATTAGTTTTAGGTGATTTGACAGCGAGTGGTTTGGCTTCCAGTGATCTGGCTTCGGCCCAGCAGCAGACTCAGAACCCAGGCGGGGGTCACGGAAGACAGGAGCAGGGTCTCTCAGTAGCCCCGGGGCTAGGGCATCTGGGCCTCCTGGGGGTGGGAGTGGCCGAAACCCCCTCTCCACCCAGCTGCAGGGCAAGTCACCTGGGGGCCCTGGGGGAGCCCCACACGGCAGGGTCTTCCGAACCCAGCGGCCATGTTGAGTGGTGGGTGAGCCACAGGGCAGGGGCCCAGGACTGGCCTCTCCCAGGACGGCCAAGGTCAGGTGCTCCTCCAGAGGCCAAGCTCCTGGGCTTGCCGACACCTTCTCCTCCGGGTGTCCTCTCTGGGCCTCTTCTCTGTGCAGGGCTCCGGTGTCCTTTCTCCTCCTGGACCAGGGCCCCACGTTCTAATGACACTTGACCCCACTCAGCTGCGCCGGGAGGTTGAGTCCAACGCGGGCACTCAGGGACAGACCCAGGCCACCGTGGCCTGCCTGTCGCTCTCCTTCCTGCAGAGCAAATCCGAGCCTGTCCCAGCTGCTCCAGCCAACCCTGGCACGCACTGCCACAGAGCCCCCAAGGTGACCCTTCACCATGGAATCGGGACGTGCGGAGCTCTCCAGGCACCCTGGCTAGCCGTGTCCCACTGTGGCCTAGGATGGCCGCCACCGCTGGAACCCACCTCACCCCGTTCTAATGGTGGCTCCCATGAGCCACCAGGGAAGACAGAGCAGGTCACCTGGGCCCCTGGGCCCCTTTCAGACACCCCTCGGCCCTCCGTCCCCTCTGACTCCCCCCTGTTCACCGGGCCAGGTGGAAGGTGCAGTCCATTGGCCGTTTGAATCTGTCAGTTGTGTTCCTGTCCGTCTGTCTGTCTGTCAGAAAGTCTGATGTGGCCAGAATAAAACCCTGAGACCGCGGTCTGCCCAGCCCCAGCCTGCGGAAGGCTCTGGGTCTGCGGGGCAGTCCCCGGCCTCTCATCAGCTGGAGGAGGCCACCTGCCTCTGGGAGGAGGAGCCGCCCCACAGGCCCAGCGCTGCCCTGACGCCCAGCGTCTCCAGCGTCTGCCCCCCCCCCACAGTGAGAAGGGACAGCGTGGTCAGCGAAGGCCTTCCTGGTCCCCTTGCAGTGTGGTCCTCTCTGACGAGGGGCCAAGGGGATGCTCGAGTGGCTTCCCCCGCCCTCCTCTGGGTCACCAGCTCACGTCCTGAGGAACCCGTGACCCTGGCTCCAACGGCCTCGTGGGCAGGATAGAAACAGTGAGCAGCCAGGACGGGGGCCTGGGGCGAGGGACCTGGGCAGTGGGCGCGGTGGGCCCCCACAGGACACCTGGGGTCTCCTGCTCTGGAGGAAGCGGGCCCAGGGCACAGCAGCAGCAGAGGCAGCCGGCGCCCACGCTGTCCTCCCTCAGCCTCTCCGCTCTTCAGGGGGCCCCCTCCACAGGAGGCCACGTGCTCCTTGTCCAGCAGATTTAGGAGCACAGCAGGGTCCACGCCCCACCCACTGCCAGGAGGTGGCCTCGGGGTGGGCTGAACTCCACTCCAAGGCCTGGGCTGTGGCACCTCTGTCTGCATCTGTGCTTTGGGCACCTGTCCCAGAGCTGCCCGGGGCCATCCAGGATGCAGGTGGACATGGAATGCCAGGGACCCTGGGCGCAGGAGAAGGGAGGTCAACAAGAGAAGGAGGTGGCAGAGCCAGACCCCAGACCCCTGACACCAGACGCCTGCCGTTGGCCATGTGGGCAGTGCCTGGCGGGTTCCAGGTCTGGCTCAGAGCAGAGCCCCGGCCACCCCTTCCTGGGGGCGCGGCTCAGAAACTCGAAGAAGGAGATCCACAGACAGGGTCACACTTGCCCCTCCACGAAGCCCGACCCACCGCCCATCTAACCCCCGCCCTTCCTCTGCTCCACCTCCAGACCTGCTGCCCTCTCTTGCTCTGTGTCCCTGCCTGCGTCCCTTCTGGTGGCCGCACCAGGCTGCTCATCCCTGTCCCATGCCAGTCTGTCTCTCCAGGAGGGCCAGAACCTCTGGTCTCCATTCTGACCTGCTGTGCAGGAGCCACCAGTGCCTGGCACTCGGGAGGTGCCCAGGAGCCACCTGAGTGTGGCGGCCCTCGCTGCCCTGAGGAAGCCAGCCCCTGGGGAGGTGAAGGGCTGGAGGCCACAGGGCTGAGGTCCTTGGCCTCTCCCAGGCCCCACGATCCCCTCCCTGATGCTGCCAGGTGCTCGGCCACCTGCAGACCCCAGCGCTGCCTCCTCCTCCCACAAACAGGCCCAGATCCACAGCCAGGGACGCTGACAGAGGCTCGGTCACCTTGGGGACTGGGGAGGGCGACCCCTACAGGATTCCAATGACACCCTGCTGAGCTGTTTGACTGTCACCTCTTCACCTCTGTCTTCCCACAGTGTCACCTCTGTCTTCCCGCGCCCCTGGAGGACACAGGCCACCGCCATTTGTCCCTGCAGGGAAACTACTAAGGACACAGTCGGGGTGATGGTGGTCAAGGCCACCTGAAGGGCCTGGTCCCTCCTCCTCGCCTCCTGGGACAGGACATCCAGGGAGTAGGGCAGCCCTGTGCGCAGACCCCGGGGTGAGCAGGGAGGCCCTCTGCACCAGCATGAGGCCCACCATTCCCAGCCCCTCCCTGCGCAGGGCCCTCCAGGCCCTGTGGGCTGTCGGGCTGTGCGGGGGACATCAGGCTGCGAGGGACCGCCTTCTCCTCGCAGGGTTGAGGGGAGGGAAGCTGGTCAGGGTGGGGACAGCCTTGCGTAGGGGAAAGGTGGACTGCGGCCCCATGCAGAGGAGGGCCTCTGTGTCCTCCGCTTCCATCCCCGACACGGAGAGTGATCGCTGACCCTGCGCCTATTAGAAGGCCGGTGGGGTAGTTGTGCTAGGGATGGTGCTCCCCTGGATCCCTGTGGACAGACCCCAGCATCCGCCCTGGTCCAGGGAATGAGCTGGCCTGTGGACCCCACATCCAGGGGTGCAGGCCAGGAGCGTGTGACTTTGCCACCAGCCTCTGCACAGAGCATCGGTGCACCTGGACGTCCAGCCACCTGCAGGGCCATGGAGGCTGGGCCAGGGAGGTCAGCAAGCACCCCTGCCAGCAGCTGGGGAATAACTGCCTTCAAGGGACCCATGGGGCCAGGCAGTTGGCAGCACTCACAGACACGTGTTCTGTGTCACGTGGCCAAGCCCGTGTTTAAACAGCCTTCATTCTTGACACGCGAGGGACAAGCCTCTGGGCTTCCTCAGAGCAAGGAAAGCTGACCCCTTCTGACCCTGTCCACCTGGCTTGCTTCGTGCTCAGGCCTCTCCTCTGCATGAAGGAGGACATCTGCCTGTGCCTCCAGGGCACTTGCCCACCTGTGTCCAGTCCAGGAGGAGGCGGGAACGTCGCAGAGTAATTAGTGGTGAGACCCTGCCTGCCACAGGGCAGATCAAAGGACAAGGACAGTGCCCAACTGTCAGGAGCCGTCCGGGGATTGCATGTGGGTCACCTCCTGGATAGAGACATCTGATGTCTGGGAATGACCACTGGACATTGCCTCTGGCCAGTGCCCAGGGACAAGGTGAATCTCTATCTGCTCTGCGGTGGCCCTCACAGCACCTGAGATGGGTGTGGGCTGCCAAGATGTCAATCACCTGCTGACTGCAAGACATCATGAAGCAAGACCCCGCCCTTGAAAGCTGATCCCTGCTTTTGATGCCCCCCCTTTAATAAACCACCGGAGGCATCCTTCCTCTAACTCCAGAGCCATGTGGACTAGACCTATCAGGGCCTTCGCTTTCTGTAAATGTATTTCTGGGTATTTGAGCTTTCTAATTTACTAATTACTAGGGAATCAATTATAAGGTGCCTGAGATCATCCTGAACAGAAGGAAGAGCCCCTTATAGACACCCTGGCCGTCATCCCCCAGACACACAACAGTGTGTGGGGGCAGGGCCTCCAGGGTCCTCTGTGGGCCACTCCTTCCTGGGACAGGATCAAGCAGGAGACCAGATGAAGGCTCTGGGACACACGAGGGCCCACGTGTGGCCCTACCTGCACGGCGAGGCAAGACACCACAGGTTCAAGACACAGGGACGCCTGCACTGACCTTCACCACTGGACCTGGGGCAGGGAGCTTATACTGTCCTAGGCAGAGAGCAAGAATGTGACCACAGAAACACACACCTCTGCTCTGAGGTCACCTCTGCCCTGAGGTCTCCTATGCTCTGAGATCACCTCTGCTCCCAGGTCACCTCTGCTCTGAGGTCACCTCTGCTCCCAGGGCACCACTGCTCCCAGGTCACCTCTGCTAAGGTCACCTCTGCTCTGAGGTCACCTCTGCTAAGGTCACCTCTGCTCTGAGGTCACCTCTGCTCTGAGGTCACCTCTGCTCCCAGGTCACCTCTGCTAAGGTCACCTCTGTTCTAAGTCACCTCTGTCCTAAGTCACCTCTGCTCTGAGGTCACCTCTGCTCTGAGATCACCTCTGTTCTAAGTCACCTCTGCTCTGAGGTCACCTCTGCTCTCAGGTCACCTCTGCTCTCAGGTCACCTCTGCTCTGAGGTCACCTCTGCTCCCAGGTCACCTCTGCTCTGAGGTCACCTCTGTTCTAAGTCACCTCTGCTCTGAGGTCACCTCTGCTCTGAGGTCACCTCTGCTCTGAGGTCTCCTCTGCTCTGAGGTCACCTCTGCTCTGAGGTCACCTCTGCTCTGAGGACTCCTCTGCTCTGAGGTCACCTCTGTTCTAAGTCACCTCTGCTCTGAGGTCACCTCTGCTCCCAGGGCACCACTGCTCCCAGGTCACCTCTGCTCTGAGGTCACCCCTGCTCTAAGTCACCTCTGCTCTGAGGTCACCTCTGTTCTAAGTCACCTCTGCTCTGAGGTCACCTCTGCTCTGAGGTCACCTCTGCTGTGAGGTCACCTCTGCTCTGAGGTCACCTCTGCTCTGAGGTCACCTCTGCTCTGAGATCACCTCTGCTCTGAGGTCTCCTCTGCTCTGAGGTCACCTCTGCTCTGAGGTCACCTCTGCTCTCAGGTCACCTCTGCTCTGAGGTCACCTCTGCTCTGAGGTCACCTCTGCTCTGAGGTCTCCTCTGCTCTGAGGTCACCTCTGCTCCCAGGGCACCACTGCTCCCAGGTCACCTCTGCTCTGAGGTCACCTCTGCTCTAAGTCACCTCTGCTCTGAGGTCACCTCTGTTCTAAGTCACCTCTGCTCTGAGGTCACCTCTGCTCTGAGGTCACCTCTGCTCTGAGGTCACCTCTGTTCTAAGTCACCTCTGCTCTGAGGTCACCTCTGCTCTGAGGTCTCCTCTGCTCTGAGGTCACCTCTGCTCTGAGATCACCTCTGCTCTGAGATCACCTCTGTTCTAAGTCACCTCTGCTCTGAGGTCACCTCTGCTCTGAGGTCACCTCTGTTCTAAGTCACCTCTGCTCTGAGGTCACCTCTGCTCTGAGATCACCTCTGCTCTGAGGTCTCCTCTGCTCTCAGGTCACCTCTGCTCTCAGGTCACCTCTGCTCTGAGGTCACCTCTGCTCTGAGGTCACCTCTGCTCTGAGGTCTCCTCTGCTCTGAGGTCACCTCTGCTCCCAGGGCACCACTGCTCCCAGGTCACCTCTGCTCTGAGGTCACCTCTGCTCTAAGTCACCTCTGCTCTGAGGTCACCTCTGCTCTGAGGTCACCTCTGCTCTGAGGTCACCTCTGCTCTGAGGTCACCTCTGTTCTAAGTCACCTCTGCTCTGAGGTCACCTCTGCTCTGAGGTCACCTCTGCTCTGAGGTCTCCTCTGCTCTGAGGTCTCCTCTGCTCTGAGGTCAACTCTGCTCTGAGGTCACCTCTGCTCTGAGGACTCCTCTGCTCTGAGGTCACCTCTGTTCTAAGTCACCTCTGCTCTGAGGTCACCTCTGCTCTGAGGCTCCTCTGCTAAGGTCACCTCTGCTCTAAGTCACCTCTGTTCTAAGTCACCTCTGCTCTGAGGTCACCTCTGCTCTGAGGTCACCTCTGCTCTGAGGTCACCTCTGCTAAGGTCACCTCTGCTCTAAGGTCACCTCTGCTCTGAGGTCTCCTCTGCTCTGAGGTCACCTCTGCTCTGAGGTCACCTCTGCTCTGAGGTCTCCTCTGCTCTGAGGTCACCTCTGCTCTGAGGTCTCCTCTGCTCTGAGGTCACCTCTGCTCTGAGGTCTCCCCTGCTCTGAGGTCACCTCTGCTCTGAGGTCACCTCTGCTCTGAGATCACCTCTGCTCTGAGGTCACCTCTGCTCTGAGGTCACCTCTGCTCTGAGGTCACCTCTGCTAAGGTCACCTCTGCTCTAAGTCACCTCTGCTCTGAGGTCTCCTCTGCTCTGAGGTCACCTCTGCTCTGAGGTCACCTCTGCTCTGAGGTCACCTCTGTTCTAAGTCACCTCTGCTCTGAGGTCACCTCTGCTCTGAGGTCACCTCTGCTCTGAGGTCACCTCTGCTCTGAGGTCACCTCTGCTCCCAGGGCACCACTGCTCTGAGGTCTCCTCTGCTCTGAGGTCACCTCTGTTCTAAGTCACCTCTGTTCTAAGTCACCTCTGCTCTGAGGTCACCTCTGCTCTGAGGTCACCTCTGCTCTGAGGCTCCTCTGCTAAGGTCACCTCTGCTCTAAGTCACCTCTGTTCTAAGTCACCTCTGCTCTGAGGTCACCTCTGCTCTGAGGTCACCTCTGCTCTGAGGTCACCTCTGCTCTGAGGCTCCTCTGCTAAGGTCACCTCTGCTCTAAGTCACCTCTGTTCTAAGTCACCTCTGCTCTGAGGTCACCTCTGCTCTGAGGTCACCTCTGCTCTGAGGTCACCTCTGCTCTGAGATCACCTCTGCTCTGAGGTCTCCTCTGCTCTGAGGTCACCTCTGCTCTGAGGCTCCTCTGCTAAGGTCACCTCTGCTCTAAGTCACCTCTGTTCTAAGTCACCTCTGCTCTGAGGTCACCTCTGCTCTGAGGTCACCTCTGCTCTGAGGTCACCTCTGCTCTGAGGCTCCTCTGCTCTGAGGCTCCTCTGCTCTGAGGCTCCTCTGCTCTGAGGTCACCTCTGCTCTGAGGTCTCCTCTGCTCTGAGGTCTCCTCTGCTCTGAGGTCACCTCTGCTCTGAGGACTCCTCTGCTCTGAGGTCACCTCTGTTCTAAGTCACCTCTGCTCTGAGGTCACCTCTGTTCTAAGTCATCTCTGCTCTGAGGTCACCTCTGTTCTAAGTCACCGCTGCTCTGAGGTCACCTCTGCTCTGAGGCTCCTCTGCTCTGAGGCTCCTCTGCTCTGAGGTCTCCTCTGCTCTGAGGTCACCTCTGCTCTGAGGTCTCCTCTGCTCTGAGGTCTCCTCTGCTCTGAGGTCTCCTCTGCTCTGAGGTCACCTCTGCTCTGAGGCTCCTCTGCTCTGAGGCTCCTCTGCTCTGAGGCTCCTCTGCTCTGAGGTCTCCTCTGCTCTGAGGTCACCTCTGCTCTGAGGTCACCTCTGCTCTGAGGTCACCTCTGCTCTGAGGCTCCTCTGCTCTGAGGCTCCTCTGTTCTGAGGCTCCTCTGCTCTGAGGCTCCTCTGCTCTGAGGTCACCTCTGCTCTGAGGTCACCTCTGCTCTGAGGTCTCCTCTGCTCTGAGGCTCCTCTGCTCTGAGGCTCCTCTGCTCTGAGGCTCCTCTGCTCTGAGGCTCCTCTGCTCTGAGGTCACCTCTGCTCTGAGGTCTCTGCTCTGAGGTCTCCTCTGCTCTGAGGTCACCTCTGCTCTGAGGACTCCTCTGCTCTGAGGTCACCTCTGTTCTAAGTCACCTCTGCTCTGAGGTCACCTCTGTTCTAAGTCACCTCTGCTCTGAGGTCTCCTCTGCTCTGAGGTCTCTGCTCTGAGGTCTCCTCTGCTCTGAGGTCTCCTCTGCTCTGAGGTCACCTCTGCTCTGAGGTCTCCTCTGCTCTGAGGACTCCTCTGCTCTGAGGTCACCTCTGTTCTAAGTCACCTCTGCTCTGAGGTCACCTCTGTTCTAAGTCACCTCTGCTCTGAGGTCTCCTCTGCTCTGAGGTCTCTGCTCTGAGGTCTCCTCTGCTCTGAGGTCTCCTCTGCTCTGAGGTCTCCTCTGCTCTGAGGTCACCTCTGCTCTGAGGCTCCTCTGCTCTGAGGTCTCCTCTGCTCTGAGGTCACCTCTGCTCTGAGGTCTCCTCTGCTCTGAGGTCACCTCGGCTCTGAGGTCTCCTCTGCTCTGAGGTCACCTCGGCTCTGAGGTCTCCTCTGCTCTGAGGTCACCTCTGCTCTGAGGTCTCCTCTTCTCTGAGTCACCTCTGCTCTGAGGCTCCTCTGCTATGAGGCTCCTCTGCTCTGAGGTCTCCTCTGCTCTGAGGTCACCTCTGCTCTGAGGTCTCCTCTGCTCTGAGGTCACCTCGGCTCTGAGGTCTCCTCTGCTCTGAGGTCACCTCTGCTCTGAGGTCTCCTCTGCTCTGAGGTCACCTCGGCTCTGAGGTCTCCTCTGCTCTGAGGTCACCTCTGCTCTGAGGTCTCCTCTGCTCTGAGGTCACCTCTGCTCTGAGGTCACCTCTGCTCTGAGGTCTCCTCTGCTCTGAGGTCTCCTCTGCTCTGAGGTCACCTCTGCTCTGAGGTCTCCTCTGCTCTGAGATCTCCTCTGCTCTGAGGTCACCTCTGCTCTGAGGTCACCTCTGCTCTGAGGTCACCTCTGCTCTGAGGTCTCCTCTGCTCTGAGGTCTCCTCTGCTCTGAGGTCACCTCTGCTCTGAGGTCTCCTCTGCTCTGAGATCTCCTCTGCTCTGAGGTCACCTCTGCTCTGAGGTCACCTCTGCTCTGAGGACTCCTCTCCTCTGAGGTCATCTCTGCTCTGAGGTCACCTCTTCTCTGAGGGCTCCTCTCTGCTCTGAGGTCACCTCTGCTCTGAGGACTCCTCTGCTCTGAGGTCACCTCTGCTCTGAGGTCTCCTCTGCTCTGAGGTCACCTCTTCTCTGAGGCTCCTCTGCTCTGAGGCCACCTCTGCTCTGAGGCTCTTCTTCTCTCAGGAAGACTCTGGCACCCAGCACTGGAATGGCTGCCCCTGGACGCCGGCCTCCGCCTGCCCTCAAGCCCTCCTGGAGTGCATGCCTGACCCCCAGGAGACCAGGCCCGGGGTGCACAAGGCAGGACCGTTTCCACGTGCTCCCCCACACCGGGCAGACTTGAGGGACTGTTGGTTTGGGCAAATCTCCTGGGCGCAATGGTGTGGGCAAGCAGGTCATGTGAGCCTGGGCTCTTCCTGGCCTGCCTGTGCCCCGGAGCCACAGGCCCCTCACCATGGCCTCCCTGGTCTAGGCTGCTACTCCTGAGAGAGAAAGGTCAGGTGCAGATGAGGCATGAGGCTGGCCGCTGGGGAACACCAGGTCCTCTGCAGCTCTTTCCAGTGACAACGTGGGCACAGCACAAGTCCCTTAACGGAATACCCGGGTGGGTTTGATGAGTGGCTTTGGCCAGCTGGTGTGGGGCAGACTCATAGCCGGGGGAGCCTCCGGTGCAGCCGGCAGCACACCAGCTCCAGCCGCCCTGCATCTTGTGGCTCCAGCCTCATTAGGCCCTAGGGCCTCTCATCTCTTTCCTCCCAGTCCGCAGCCTGGGGGACAGTACTCGTACCCCACAGCCAGGGAGGCTGGGTCCTGAGGACAGGGCCACTGGCAGAGCCCAGGACCCTGGCAGCTGTATGCCCTGTGACCCAAGGGACGATCCTCATCTGGGAAAGTCAAAGTGATTGTTGGAAACCAGATGGAGATGGACACAGCCCCACCTGGCATGGCCAGTGTGCCAGCCCCAAGGGCATCTAGGAGAAGCCCGCTGGCCACGCTTGTCCCTGGAAAGCCGGTGAGCCTGGGGTTGGAGGAGGTGGGACCGTGCCAGGCTGACAGGCTCTGTGGGCCAGCTGGACACTCGGGCAGCCTCGGGGGCGTCCCCTGCAGGCCTTGCATCCTCCCGGCTGTCCTCTGTCAGCTGCTTCCAGCTACTGAGCTGCTGGCGCTGGGGCCACCTGGACAGAGCCTCTGCCACTCCCCACGAGGCCTGGATGGGCCTGGGTCTCCACCAGCTGGCCTCTGTGACAGCCCAGGCACAGAGGAGACAGAACCTGAGGCAGAGGCAGAGACCCAGACCATGTCCAGCCGGACCCAGCTCTGCACTGACCGCCGCCCTCTGTGAGCCTGCAGCGGGCAGGAGCTGCCGTCTTCTCCCAGTGGATGGCCTGGGCTGATCTGAGAGACAGAGGACCCATGACACAGAGGCACAGGGCACCTGGGCCGCCCAGGAGCCAGGCCCAGAGAGGACACAGCAGGGTGGGCACCTGGTGTCCACAACGTGAGGATGTCTGTTGGAGAAAACGTCCTGTCTGGGGTGGCCGTTTCACAAAGCCACACTGGCGATCGCCTGGCCCTTCACCTGGTCCCTAGTTCACCTCTGTCTGAGGCAGGAAGGGCGGGAAGCCCCTGAGCCCCCAAGGCCTTCCTTGTGGACGGGGAGAGCTTCTCCCGGATCATCACCGTGACACGTGAAAGCCTCGCGCTGTGTGGCTCTCAGTGCTGCTCGAGGACAGCTTGTGGCCAGGTGGGGGCTGGCGACAGATGCTGGCCCAAGGAGGGGCCGCCCCCAGGTGCTGGACACCCTAAGAGTCCTGTGCTCCTGTCCACCCACAGGCACCTCCCCTTGCAGAGACCAGAGGCTCCATCCCCTCACCCTGGGCGGCCTCCCAGCGACGGGCAGGGCAGGCGTGAGTGGCCAGGATGGGGACAGAGGTCCGGCAAGGTGGGTGTGGTGGGCCCATGGGAGCACAGGCAGCTCTCCGTTGGACATGAGGTGCAGAGGGTGGTTCCTGACCCTGCTGTGGGTGATTCAAGTCCCCTGGGGTGGGCACATTGAAGTCCTGACCCCTCCTGTGTGTCGCGGCACTGATACCCTGGCCCCACGGGGAGGGCTGGGCTCCTCCCGCCCTCGCTCTGAGGTGCCCGCTCCTGCCATCCTTCTGCCGTGCGAGGATGGACCCTCCGCAGTCACCGGCTCTGCACTTCCCTCCACGAGCTCTGAAGATCCCGGTTTGGTTGCTACGAGTTCAGTTTCTTCCTTTGATACAGACTATTTACCCTTCCTGGCTCTGTCTCAGGAGAGTTTTGGTGATCTGCTTTTCAAAGAACCTGTCCACTGTGCTGGGCTGTGAAGTCCACCAGGAGACCTGCTCCTGCCTCCTTCACCACCCCGTTCTTGTTGTTGGAATTGTTCTCTCTTCCTTCCCCTTGATCAGTCTCCCCAGGACCCTGTACTAGGCCCAGCCCTTTGTAAAGGAAGGGCTGCTTCCTCATGCTCCTGCCCCCCCTCCCCTCCCCTCTCCTCCCCCTCCCCTCCCCTCCCCTCCCCTGCCCTCCCTCCCCTCCGCTTCCCACCTGTCCCCTCCCCTCTCCTCCCCTCCCCTCCCCTCCCCTCCCCTGCCCTCCCTCCCCTCCGCTTCCCACCTGTCCCCTCTCCTCTCCTACCCTCCCCTCCACAGCCCTCCTGTACCCAACCCTCCCCTCCCCTCCCCTCCACAGCCCTCCCCTCTCCTGCTCTCCCCTCTCCTTCCTTCCACCCCTCCTCTCCTGCTCTCCCTTCCCCTCCCCTCCACAGCCCTCCCCCCCCTGCCCTCCCCTCCCCTCCCCTTCCCACCCCTCCCCTCCCCTGCCCTCCCCTCCCTTCCCCTCCTCACCCCTCCCCTCCCCTCCCCTGCCCTCCCCTCCCTTCCCCTCCCCACCCCTCCCTTCCCCTCCCCTGCCCTCCCCTCCCTTTCCCTCCTCACCCCTCCCCTCCCCTCCCTGCCCTCCCCTCCCTTTCCCTCCTCACCCCTCCCCTCCCCTGCCCTCCCCTCCCTTCCCCTCCTCACCCCTCCCCTCCCCTCCCCTGCCCTCCCCTCCCTTCCCCTCCTCACCCCTCCCCTCCCTTCCCCTCCCCACCCTCCCCTCCCCTCCCCTGCCCTCTCCTCCCCTCCGCTTCCCACCTGTCCCCTCTCCTCTCCAACCCTCCCCTCCACAGCCCTCCTGTACCCAACCCTCCCTTCCCCTCCCCTGCCCTCCCCTGCCCTCCCCTGCCCTCCCCTCCCCTCCCCACCCCTCCCCTCTCCTCCCCTCCCCTCCCCTCCCCTCCCCTGCCCTCCCTCCCCTCCCCTCCCCTCCCCTCCCCTCTCCTCCCCTCCCCTGCCCTCCCTCCCCTCCGCTTCCCACCTGTCCCCTCCCCTCTCCTCCCCTCCCCTCTCCTCCCCTCCCCTCCCCTCCCCTCCCCTGCCCTCCCCTGCCCTCCCCTCCCCTCCCACCCCTCCCCTCCTCTCCCCTCCCTCCCCCCTTCTCTCCTCACCTCAGGCAGCTGTTCAGAGCAGGAAAGCCCCCCCAGGCACCTTTCTACCTGCATTCCCCGCACATTGATATGTTGTGATTTGGATATTATTCAGAACTCCAAAAAGTGTTAACTATTTTCTGGTTCTTCCTCGGTCCGCAGCTTATTTAGACGTGTGTTTATTAATCCACAGACGCTCGGTGGTTTCCTACTAGCTTATTGCCGTCACTTTGGAGTTCTCTACGTCTGTTTCTGCCCGTCAGGTGGTCCGTCTCCGTGTGTGTCCTGTGACCCCACCCTCCAGCCACGGTCACGTCAGTGGGTGGACCTGGTGCTTGGGGCACTCCTACTGGTGCTTGGTCTCAGGGTGACCTACCAGTTACTGAAGAGGGTCACCTCTTCCTTCCTGTAGCTTTGCTCCACGTGGTTCAAAGTTCTGCCGATGGGTGCACACGGGGGGCCCCCTGTCTTGACGTTGTGAAACGTCACTCTGCACCCTGGACGCCCCTGGCCCCCAGGCTGCCTTGGCATCCGTGGGGAGCTGCGGCTTCCCAGCTTGATGGGTGCAGGCGCGACACTCCTCGGCCCCGCTGGACCTGCTGCTGTTGGTGTGGTCCTGGTTATGGGCTTCTTCTGAGGGTGCCACACCACTGCGCCCTGTCTGTCCTGCAGTCTGACGACCTCGGCCTCCCGTGCAGGGGTTAGGCCACTTACCTGGAGGGGTGTTATTTGAGGGGTGTTCCCTGGGGGGGTGTTCCCTGGAGGGCTATTACTGGAGGGGTGTTCCCTGGAGGGGTGTTCCCTGGAGGGCTGTTACTGGAGGGATGTTCCCTGGGGGGTGTTCCCTGGAGGGGTATTACCTGGGGGGTGTTCCCTGGAGGGGTGTTACCTGTGGGGGTGTTACTGGAGGGGTGTTCCCTGGAGGGCTCTTCCCTGGAGGGCTGTTCCCTGGAGGGCTGTTACCTGGGGGGCTGTTCCCTGGAGGGGTGTTACTGGAGGGGTGTTCCCTGGAGGGGTGTTCCCTAGAGGGCTGTTACTGGAGGGATGTTCCCTGGGGGGTGTTCCCTGGAGGGGTATTACCTGGGGGGTGTTCCCTGGAGGGGTGTTACCTGTGGGGGTGTTACTGGAGGGGTGTTCCCTGGAGGGCTCTTCCCTGGAGGGCTGTTCCCTGGAGGGCTGTTACCTGGGGGGCTGTTCCCTGGAGGGGTGTTACTGGAGGGGTGTTCCCTGGAGGGGTGTTCCCTAGAGGGCTGTTACTGGAGGGATGTTCCCTGGGGGGTGTTCCCTGGAGGGGTATTACCTGGGGGGTGTTCCCTGGAGGGGTGTTACCTGTGGGGGTGTTACTGGAGGGGTGTTCCCTGGAGGGCTCTTCCCTGGAGGGCTGTTCCCTGGAGGGCTGTTACCTGGGGGGCTGTTCCCTGGAGGGGTGTTACTGGAGGGGTGTTCCCTGGAGGGGTGTTCCCTGGAGGGCTGTTCCCTGGGGGGGTATTCCCTGGAGGGGTGTTACTGGAGGGCTGTTCCCTGTAGGGGTGTTACTGGAGGGGTGTTACTGGAGGGCTGTTACCTGGGGGGCTGTTCCCTGGAGGGGTGTTACTGGAGGGGTATTCCCTGGAGGGGTGTTACTGGAGGGGTGTTCCCTGGAGGGGTGTTCCCTGGAGGGCTGTTCCCTGGAGGGGTGTTCCCTGGAGGGCTGTTACCTGGGGGGGTATTCCCTGGAGGGGTGTTACTGGAGGGCTGTTCCCTGTAGGGGTGTTACTGGAGGGGTGTTACTGGAGGGCTGTTACCTGGGGGGCTGTTCCCTGGAGGGGTGTTCCCTGGAGGGCTGTTACCTGGGGGGGTGTTCCCTGGAGGGGTGTTACTGGAGGGCTGTTCCCTGTAGGGGTGTTACTGGAGGGGTATTCCCTGGAGGGCTGTTCCCTGGAGAGCTGTTACCTGGGGGGTATTCCCTGGAGGGGTATTACCTGGGGGGTGTTCCCTGGAGGGGTGTTCCCTGGGGGGTGTTCACTGGAGGGGTGTTACTGGAGGGGTGTTACTGGAGGGGTGTTCCCTGGAGGGGTGTTACTGGAGGGGTGTTACTGGAGGGGTGTTCCCTGGAGGGGTGTTCCCTGGGGGGGTGTTACCTGGAGGGCTGTTACCTGGGGGGGGTGTTACCTGGAGGGCTGTTACCTGGGGGGGTATTCCCTGGAGGGGTGTTCCCTGGAGGGGTGTTACTGGAGGGGTGTTCCCTGGAGGGGTGTTCCCTGGAGGGGTGTTACCTGGGGGGTGTTCCCTGGAGGGGTGTTCCTGGAGGGGTGTTACTGGAGGGGTGTTACTGGAGGGCTGTTACCTGGGGGGGTATTCCCTGGAGGGGTATTACCTGGGGGGTGTTCCCTGGAGGGCTGTTACCTGGGGGGTGTTCCCTGGAGGGGTGTTACTGGAGGGGTGTTCCCTGGAGGGGTGTTACTGGAGGGGTGTTCCCTGGAGGGCTGTTCCCTGGAGAGCTGTTACCTGGGGGGGTATTCCCTGGAGGGGTATTAACTGAGGGGTGTTCCCTGGAGGGGTATTACCTGGGGGGTGTTCCCTGGAGGGGTGTTACTGGAGGGGTGTTCCCTGGAGGGCTGTTCCCTGGAGAGCTGTTACCTGGGGGGTATTCCCTGGAGGGGTACTACCTGGGGGGTGTTCCCTGGAGGGGTTTTACCTGGGGGGTGTTCCCTGGAGGGGTGCTACTGGAGGGGTGTTCCCTGGAGGCGTGTTACTGGAGGGGTGTTCCCTGGAGGGGTGTTCCCTGGAGGGGTGTTCCCTGGAGGGGTGTTCCCTGGAGGGGTGTTACTGGAGGGCTGTTACCTGGGGGGGTGTGACCTGTTCGGCTGCTCTTAAGCCCACTGTCTTGGTATTTACTTGCTTTTGGGGTTTTGGGCCACTTTTCCTGGTCTCTCGGGGTTGACCGAGCACATTCACCATCCCACACACCTCCTAAGTCACCTGCCGCTGGGCCTCTCTGTGTCTTTAGTTCTCTCTTAGAGCATCTCTCTTCAGTGAACCGACAATACGTCTTTCAACGCAGCCACCTGAAGGGGAACCAGCACGTGATGTGTGGTGACTGGACTGAGGGACTGGGTCTTCAGCATCATCCGACTCCACTTGGCTGCTGGTGGTCACTGCCACATTGGGTGGCTTCAGAGGTCACAGCAATTTGTCTTCCCAGAATCTGCCTTTGGACAGCATATGATCGTAACCTGACCACAGCGAGACCCATCCTCCCTTTCAGCACTGGTGCTCACGTGGCCAGGTGCCCAGTCCTCCTCTCAGCATCATTCTCCCTGGTCATCTGAGCAGCCAAGGCCAGGGCTGAGGCTGTGAGGGGGCCGCCACCGCTCAGGGCTCTTCTTGGTTCCCCACATACCCACGCTTTGGGCTGACCCTTGCTGGCCAGGCAGGTCCACACCCACCTGTGGTCACTCCCTGCGGTCTGGGTCCACCCCAGGGAGGCGACACCCAGCACGAGGCCCACATCTCCAGGTGCCAAGGGAGGCTGGTTGGCATCACCCACAGAAGGGAGATGGCCCCGACTCTGAGAACTGAAGAAGCAGAGTGAACACGAGGCCAACCTCCGGCCTGGATCGTTTCCTCCCCAGGAACCTCATCTCACAGACGAGACCGGCATGCTTCTCTTAGAGGAAGAAGAAGCTCTGTGGCCTGAGCTGACCTCTCTCCCACTCTGAGCCGCAGCCTCCACGCTCCCAGCAGGGCTGGCGGCCTCCCAGCCCTGGCCTTGGGAGGTCAGTCTCCCGGGTGGGAAGGGGGCGTGCGGGGATAGACATGGTCCACCTGGTGCTCCCTGAGGATCGGTTCTCCAGGGCCAGCATCCGCTGCCCTCAATTCGGGTCCAGGGGCCTCGAGGTTGGCCTGGTGCAGGACGGAGCACCGCTCTGCCAAGCTGGCATGAAGGTGGACGTGAGGCAGGCCTCCAGGTGCCCACGCCAAGGCTCTGCTGGTGAGAGGCGCCGTCGGCCGTGAGGACCAAGGGGGTGTCAGGGCCCAGCCACGCCCGGGCACACAGACCTGGCACCGGTCAGCGCCTGCCCCCTGTGGCACCAGGAATGCTCCACGTGCAGACGGCGGCCAGGACCCGCAGGAGCAGAGGGCCGCGTGGACCCAGGATCAGGCTGGACACTGGAGCCCCAGCATCAGAGTGTGGCAGAGCTGCTGGGCACGTCCCTGCTCCCAGCACGGCACTGGTGTGGGCAGCCCACCAGAGCCCCAAGCTCCCAGTCAGAGAGGACCACAGGGTCGGAGGGGGCCCAGCAAGTCCAGCCGTAGCCAGCATGTGAAGCCCCGCTGATGGGGATGCAGGGCCCTGTGGCCCTGGAGTGTCCCCTCCAACCACATGCCAAGGTCAGCAGCCTTCAGAGGCCTTGGGAAGGGAGGCCTGTAACCAGGAGGAGGCCCTGAGGGCGCCTCCGTCACAAAAGAGGCTTGAACAGCAGCGCCCCCTTCTGACCCTCTCCCCCTCCGCCTTCCGCCTGCCAGGACACGGTGCTTCCCCGGCTGGAGGGCCCAGCAGCAGGCACCGTCCTGGAACAGACCCCAGGCCCCCAGACTCCAAACCCGCCACACCTTGACCTTGGACCTACAGCCCCAGGACTGTGAGGAGCAAATTCTTGTTCTTCATAGACTTCCCAGACTCAGGCATGCTCTTACAGCAGCACACAGTAGACTGATCCGGGCTACATTCACAGCTGGACCCATCTTCACACCAAGTAGGCTGAAGGCCTCCAGGCGACCCTCACTGAGGGGCAGGGGGCAGACGGTGGCAAAGCTGGGAGGGCTGCCGTGTGCTGACACCCAGGTGGCCTCCAGGGGGCGGATGTGCACACTTCCTCCGCTCTGGAGGCAGATCCACGTGCGGTTCTGAGAACACCTCCCCGAATGTCGATCTGTTTACAGCCTGGACCTGGAGACATTAATTGAAAGGCCATCACACTGTTCACTCCTGGCTGTCACCTTGATCCATGGTGTTTTAGCCTGGAGCAGGAATTTCATGGCTGCATAATAACATCTTTAAAAATGGCGTTTTTTCATGGACGCACTTGACGGGAGCTGCAAAACTTGTCCAGGCACAATTATCCTGTGGTGAGGGCATTGTGAAGTCAGGAAGCAGTTGTTTTCTATGTTGCTATTTTCATTTCTCTAAATAAATGTTTACATATCTTATAAAGCCCTAACCCATGCAAATATTCATGCTTTTAGCCACAGAAGAGAAACCACCAGGATCCAGGTCAAGGCAATGGGTGTCGGGTCATTGCCAGTCAGGACAAGGAGCTGTGACCCACTGGGCACCTCCCTCCTGCTCCAGCACAGCTGGACTCTGGGAAGGACCTCTTCCCCCAGGGAAGCCAGATGTCTAGGGGCTTGGCCGTGGAGGGGAAGAGTCCTCCAATGCATCTGGACCCAGCGGAAGGAACCCTGTAACAACAGAAAGTGATTTTAACTTGATCACAGTGGAATTCGACCTTTACGGGGTCTTGCAAATGTAGAAACGGGAGCCTATTATTCTGGAAGTCTTGAGACATGTTAAAATCTTTCTAACTGGTCTCTTGTTTCCTCAAGGAGATTTTCTACTGTCCATGTTATAGAATCCTGGTATTATTGTCATCTTCACCATCATCACTATCATCACCACCATCATGACCACCATCATCACCATGATCATCATCACCACCATCATGACCACCATCATCACCATGGTCATCATCACCACCATCACCACCATGGTCATCATCACCACCATCATCACCATGGTCATCATCACCACCATCACCACCATGGTCATCATCACCACCATCACCACCATCATCACCATCATCATCATCACCACCATTATGACCACCATCATCACCATGGTCATCATCACCACCATCATCACCATGATCATCATGACCACCATCATCACCATGGTCATCATCACCACCATCATCACCATGGTTATCATCACCACCATCATCACCATCATCATCATCACCACCATCATCACCATCATTACCATGGTCATCATCATCACCATCATCACCATGGTCATCATCACCACCATCATCACCATCATCACCACCATCATCACCACCATCATCACCATGGTCATCATCACCACCATCATCACCATCATCACCACCATCATCACCACCATCATCACCATGGTCATCATCACCACCATCATCACCATGGTCATCATCACCACCATCACTACCATCATCACCATGGTCATCATCACCACCATCATCACCATGGTCATCATCACCACCATCATCACCATCATCATCATCACCACCATTATGACCACCATCATCACCATGGTCATCATCACCACCATCATCACCATGGTCATCATCACCACCATCATCACCATCATCATCATCACCACCATCATCACCATCATCACCATCATCACCATCATCATCATCACCACCATTATGACCACCATCATCACCATGGTCATCATCACCACCATCATCACCATGATCATCATCACCATGGTCATCATCACCACCATCATCATCACCACCATTATGACCACCATCATCACCATGGTCATCATCACCACCATCATCACCATGATCATCATGACCACCATCATCACCATCATCATCATCACCACCATTATGACCACCATCATCACCATGGTCATCATCACCACCATCATCACCATGGTCATCATCACCACCATCATCACCATGGTCATCATCACCACCATCATCATCACCACCATTATGACCACCATCATCACCATGGTCATCATCACCACCATCATCACCATGATCATCATGACCACCATCATCACCATCATCATCATCACCACCATCACCACCATGGTCATCATCACCACCATCATCACCATCATCATCATCACCACCATCACCACCATGGTCATCATCACCACCATCATCACCATCATCACCATGATCATCATCTGTCGCGACCCCTTGCCTGCAAGGAAGACGCAACTCAGGAATCTTCTTTCAGCAGTTTATTCAGGCCCTTGTTTTGACATGTCTTTTAGCTTTTACTATTACTACTACTACTACTGCCACTACTACTACCCCTACTACTACTCCTACTGCCACTACTCCTACTGCCACTACTACTACTGCCACTACTACTACTGCCACTACTCCTACTGCCACTACTACTACTCCCGTGTGCCCCAGCCTTAATAAAGCAGATAAAGCCCCAATGCACAACTGCCACGTGGACTTTTCTCATAGGGTGCCAAGTCACAGCGTGCCAACTCATTCTGATAAGGAGTTGTTTGTCACAGACTACAGCGGAGCCAGCGCCATCTTGTAATGGCGGCCACAGTACACAGAAATGGCTCACCACAATCATCACCACCATCATCACCACCATCATCACCATGGTCATCATCACCACCATCATCACCATGGTCATCATCACCACCATCACTACCATCATCACCATGGTCATCAATGGTCATCATCACCACCATCATCACCATGGTCATCATCACCACCATCATCACCATCATCATCATCACCACCATCATCACCATGGTCATCATCACCACCATTATGACCACCATCATCACCATGGTCATCATCACCACCATCATCACCATGATCATCATCACCACCATCATCACCATGGTCATCATCACCTTCATCATTACCATCACCATCACCTCCATCATCACCATCCTCATCACCATCATCTCCATCACCATCATCACCTTCACCCTGTCAACCTCATCACCATTAGCATCATCATCAGCACTTGCTCATCACCACGGCCATAGACACCATCACCCCATTCCCCCTTCACCATTAGCACCATCAACACCTTCATCATCATCCTCTTCTTCGCCATCAAAGGCAGTAACAGCAGTAATGCTCACCTGACTGGAGATCTTGCCCAGACCTTTCTCACAAGATGTCATTGAACCTGCCTGAGGCATGTCTAGGATGGTGGAGAGTAAGGACCAGTGGCATTTGGGAGGTAGCTAGTACACAGGAGACTCACCGGGACTCACCAAGGTAGTGTCACTGAGGTGGCTCTGGCAGGGAACCTGCAGCTCTCTTACCTGAGCTGAGAGGGTCGGGGCAGGCGAGGAATCGTGGGCCCCTGGCCCCTCCAGTCCCCTTCCTGTGCCTTGAGTCCCCTGCTTCCAGCTGCTTTGACCTCACCCTGCACCTCCTGGAGGTCCCAGGAGGCGCTGGGTATGGAGGCCAGAGGCTGTGTCCATCTGGCTAAGACCCCTTGGCTGAGGCTCTAAATGTCTTTGACCCGCTGGGCCATGAAGTTTTGTTAGAGGTCCCTCAAGCCTGGGGATCCTGGATGTGAAATATAAAAGAGACAAAAATTGTCTTCTGCCAGTTTCTCCTTTATTAAAAACACATACATTCTGCTGCCTGCCTGCTGATTTATTCACTAGACATGGACGGCGCACTGCGGACACACCGTGCTGCCCGTGGGCTCTGCTCACCCGGTCAGGAGCTCCTGCATCCAGAGATTCGAGCCGGGGGCATCTGGAAGCCCAACTCCCCACGGCCACCGTGCCCCCCGATGACAAGCAGGGGAAGCCCAACTCCCCACGGCCACCGTGCCCCCGATGACAAGCAGGGGAAGTTCAACTCCCCATGGCCACCGTGCCCCCGATGACAAGCAGGGGAAGTTCAACTCCCCACGGCCACCGTGCCCCCGATGACAAGCAGGGGAAGCCCCAACTCCCCACGGCCACCGTGCCCCCGATGACAAGCAGGGGAAGTTCAACTCCCCATGGCCACCGTGCCCCCGATGACAAGCAGGGGAAGTTCAACTCCCCACGGCCACCGTGCCCCCATGACAAGCAGGGGAAGTTCAACTCCCCATGGCCACCGTGCCCCCGATGACAAGCAGGGGAAGCCCAACTCCCCACGGCCACCATGCCCCCATGACAAACAGGGGAAGTTCAACTCCCCACTGCCACCGTGCCCCCATGACAAGCAGGGGAAGTTCAACTCCCCATGGCCACCGTGCCCCCGATGACAAGCAGGGGCCCCTGGGGCCAGAGAGTGCGCCATCCCTGTCTCCCATCGTGTGCAGCCTCACCCCAGCTCCAGAGCTCCACCCGGGAGCTCCCCTGGTCCCCCAAAACCTGTGCCCTCTCCATCTGGCAATGCCAGCCTCCGAGCCTGGGGAGAAGGCAAGGTGTCCACCGAGGGGTTGCCGTTTGTTGGTGAAACAAGACACCCATGCGTAAGACCTTGACCACCACAGAGCACAGGCGGGTGACGGGGAGGCCGTGAGCTGCTGCTGACCGGTGGCAGT
This sequence comes from Urocitellus parryii, assembly GCF_045843805.1. NCBI lineage: Eukaryota > Metazoa > Chordata > Mammalia > Rodentia > Sciuridae > Urocitellus > Urocitellus parryii. Next base: position 1,195,036 of record NC_135535.1, on the reverse strand, counting down.
GGTCACGCCTGCCATCTGTCATTTTGCCTGAGCACCCGCTTAGCTCCCGCTCCCCAGCTCAGGAGACGGCAAGGCCAGACTCTCCTCTGCCTGCACTACACACGGCCTCAGCTCACCTTCCTGCCAACACCCAGGGACCCAATGGCCTTAACGCTGGCCTCCATCTTCAGCATCACGGCGAATGAGCCCATGAAGAAATAAGAGCAAGACCAGGGGTCCTGGAAGGACTTGGCTGCTCCCCAGGTCCCAGTGTCCTTGGGGGACAGTAGAGCCCACTGGGCAGGGCCAGTGCTGGGCAGGGGCAGTAAGTGTATCCCTGCCCACTGAGGCACTGGGGAGCAATGAGCCTCCTCGCCTTGCATCTCTTGTGACTTGGCAGTGACCATAAAGGCCACAAGTTGACCAGGAGGAAGCAGGACCTGAAGATGGGTTTTCAGCAGAAAATCCTAACCCCAGGGCTCTGCCACATCCAAGCAGCCAGCGTCACCTGGAGGAGCCTGCCCAGCACGCTCCTGGGCCTCAGATGGGCAACCCGCTGTCTGGTCTCCGGGAGTAAAGACAAGGAAAACCATGTCCCCCTGCAGGGACTCTGGAAGGCTGCCATCACGGGAGCTGCAGGATGGCGCTCTCAGTGCCACCGCCAACCCCACCCTCATCTGCCACCTGACAACTGTCCAGCTACCAGGCAGGTAGGCGCCTGGGCCATCGCTGTCCCCAGGGTCCAGTACTGAGCACTTGCTCCCTTGACGGGCAGGTGGTGGGTGGAGTCTGAGGGGCGTGGCCTGAGAGAGCAAGGCCTGGAGACAGGTGGGTGTGGACAGAGATGGACGGCCTCTGACCACTGAGGGGCACCCTGGAAGTGCAGTGACTTCTCTTGGGGAAGAAAATGTGGAGGCCTGGAGAACCACAAGAGCTTCTGAACCTGATGTCACCACACCCTGTCACCTGTACTGAAAAGGATCCTGGTCGTGGGACAAGGAGGCCACCTGCCCAGGTGCTCCCGCGTGGCATGGCAGGCGCTCCTGCCCAGTCCTCTGGCCTCTGAGCCTGAGCTCGTGGACCCTGCCTGCCACCTCGGAGGGAGGCTGCTACACCCAGACTGGCACGGGGCCACCCTGCCTGTCACTGTGAATGGCACCGGCAGGCCACCAGGCCACCACACTCCATGGTCTGGACAGGAGTCAATTCGCATTCTTACCTCTGCAAAACCAACCGCTGGCCTGTTTACACCTCCCCAGGTGACAGGCTGGAGAGCCAGGGAGTGTGCCAACGCACACAGGACTCAGGTGGCACCCACAGCAGGGGCGGGGCGAGGGAGCGCCTCACAGGGCTGGGCTTGCATGGAAGGGGCAAGAGATCGGGGTGCGTCATCACAGAGAGGTGGCCACAGTATGGCCCTCAGCAAGAGCTTTTCCACCTGCGGGTCTCTCCTCTGAATGTGGCTCCTCGGCCCTACCCAGCCCAGCACCCACACCCCTCAGCAGGTGCCACAGAGGGGATGAGGCGTGCCCAGGTGAGGGGCTTGTCCAGGCCTTCTGGCTGGGGGGCACTCGGGTACCAGCTCTGTTGGGAAGGAGTATATCGTCATGTTGACGTACCTGTTTATTTAATAAGTTCGTAAGAAAAGGGTATGGATTGCCACAGGCTCAGGGGGCTGACCCTGCTGGACAGGTGCGGACCTGACTCATAAGAGACCAAAGTTGAAAGGACGCTTTGAATCCATGTTTCAGCCACGGGAAGATGTTCCCTGGAAGAGCCTCACTTTGCAAATGTGCCTGTCAGGGGCATCGGCAGCCCTGGGGGGGCTGTCCTGGGGGGCGTCCCTGCCCGCTGACCTCCCCCCAGCCCTCCTCTGACTGGGACAGTGTGCAGGGTGACTCACCTGCCAACCTGCTGGGCCACGGGCCCAGACAGTGGGTCAAACATGACCCTGAGGTGTCTGAGGGTGCTTTCTGGCTGAGGTTGACGTCTACGGCCAGGACCTGGCATAAGGTAGGTGGCCCCCCACGGTGTGGGTGCACCTCCTCTAAGCAGTCTCAAGCCTTGAGGAAACAGAAGAAGCTCTGCCCACCACTCTCCCAGGTCCCCGCCTGCCACCTGCCCTGCAAATCTCAGACTCACCCAGTCACGTGAGCAGATTCCTTAACATGCACAGATACAGACGGACAGACGGGTGGCCCTGCCCAGCCCATGCACACCTCTGCTGGTGCTGCTCCGCCGAGCACGCCGGCCCGTACTCGCAGGGAGGGATCTACAGCCCTGGAGGTGAGAGTCCTCCTGGCCAGCACCCATTCCAGCACAGCCCGACGGGCCATGTCACAGACACTCATGTTGGGCTCCCTGGGCAGCGTGGAAGTGACGCTGGGCCTTGCAGAGTGCTGCAAGGTGGCCACTGTGCGTGAGCTGAGCTGGAAGCCAGAGCCCAGCTTATTCACAGAGAGCCTTGCTGCTCCTGTGACCAGGTCTTTCAGTGGGGTCCATCAGCCTTTGTCCCCTGTTGGGGTTCCCAGGATGGCCATTGTGAGACTCGCAGAGTCAACTGAACATGGTTAAAACAGCAGCCAGCCAGATGCAGTAGCCATGCCTGTAACCCAGCCACTCAGGAGGCTGAGGCAGGAGGATCACAAGTTCAAAGCCAGCCTCAGCAACTTAGTGAGGCCCTGAGCCACTCAGTGAGACCCTGTCTCTAAATTAAAAACATAAAAAGGGCCGGATGTGGCTCAGTGTTTAAGCACCTCTGGGTCCGCTCCACAACGCCTCAGCCACAGGGCAGAGGAGCCAGGCATCAGGTGGTGCAGGCCTGGGCGAGGCGTTCAGCAGATGCAGCAGCCGGAGTCCATCTGCCCATCAGTAGAGGGTCTTGTCCCCACCCCAGCAGGGAGGATGGTTGGCAGTTTCAGAGGAGGGGCCAGTGGAGGCAGAGGGCGGGCATTTGTGTGATGCTCCAGCCGGAGCCTGGCCAGCACCTCCACCCACTCCCCAGCCCTCCCGGCCCCTCCCTCCCGGAGACTCCACCCTCCAGCTGCAAAGGCCGATGGGTCATCGCGGTCCAAGCCTGGCCATGCATCAGCACCCATCACAAGCTGAATTCTGTGATGCTAGCTGATCCCGGGGGCAAAACCAGGGTCTCCTGGACCAGCCCCGTGTGGACGTGGCTAGAGATGTGCTTTTAAAATCCCCTGCTTTCCAGGCAGAGCTTTGTCTAAGTGTGGTGTGGCACAATGCGGTAGAGAGCCCCGAGGTCGATCAGCCACCAGAGAGCGTGGCGGGCGAGCAGGAACTAGCTCTGAGCCCCCAGTGCCTCCGTGATGCCCAGGTGGCTCTGGTGCTCCCGACGTCCCTGCCATCAGACGCACAGGCTGCTGGGACTGTTGGTCAAGGCTGGTTTTACCCCGTGGAGGTGAAATGCTTCTCCGCTGCACTTAGTGAAGTTCCTGTGCTCATCTGTGGCTCCCGGCTTGTGGGAAATTCCAGGTGGGTTAATGGCAGGACTAAAGCTCAATGCTGGGCAAAGCCCAAGGTGCCCAGCACCCCTGAAGCCAGGAGGGGTGGCCCATGACCCTCCCCAGGGGATGGACTCAGTGAGGCCAGGCTCATGGCTGGGAAAGGAGCCAGGGCTGCACTCCTGCTGCCGTTTACCTGCATTTTACTCTGGGAACTGGTGCTCAGACAGCACTGCTGGGTGGGAGCCATGATTCTGGGTCTTTGTGAACTTGACCCCAAGAGCAGAGGCCCACAGACACCTGCAGCCTCCAGCAAGGCTCAGAGGAGAGCCCCGCCCTTGGGGACCACATGCTGCCCTGGCCAGGCCCAGCCTCAAGGTCTACCCATCAGGGCACATGCTGACCTCAGAGGTGAGTTCTGGGAGGCTGGCACACGTAGGGTCCCCCTGCCTGTCCTGGGACCTCCTGTCTCCCCACATTCCCCACCTTTCCTAGAACAGCCTCCCACTTGGAGGCCATGAGGTCCTTCCAAGGACTGTTGGGTTGTTGGTGTGAGGATCCTCGAGGGTCCACCCCGAGCAGGTCCACCCCTGAGCAGGTCCACCCAGGCACTGCCAGGAGGCACCACACCTTTGTCAACCCTGCAGTGCCCCGGGCTCTGGCGACCAGCCCTGTCACCAGCACCCGCCGGCACTGGGGAAGAAGGTCCCCCAGGCATGACCGTCAGGTCAGAGTTGAACAGGACGTGGGACTGTCTCTGCAGGGTGGAACGGGGAAGCCAGGGCCTGGCGAGACTTTCTGGCCACATAGGAGCCAAAAGGAAGCCCAGGGCAGAGGCTCCATGAACGCCGAGGAGTGAAGCGGCCCACCTGCGGGGTCTCCTGGCCTCTCCCTCCTCTGCTGGCCCACCTGTGGGGTCTCCTATCCTCTCCCACCTCTGCTGGCCCTCCTGTGGGGTCTCCTGGCCTCTCCCACCTCTGCTGGCCCACCTGTGGGGTCTCCTATCCTCTCCCACCTCTGCTGGCCCTCCTGTGGGGTCTCCTGGGCATCTCCCACCTCTGCTGGCCCTCCTGTGGGGTCTCCTGGTCTCTCCCACCTCTGCTGGCCCTCCTGTGGGGTCTCCTGGCCTCTCCCACCTCTGCTGGCCCTCCTGTGGGGTCTCCTGGTCTCTCCCACCTCTGCCAACCAACCTGTGGGGTCTCCTGGCCTCTCCCTCCTCTGCTGGCCCACCTGTGGGGTCTCCTATCCTCTCCCACCTCTGCTGGCCCTCCTGTGGGGTCTCCTGGCCTCTCCCACCTCTGCTGGCCCTCCTGTGAGGTCTCCTGGTCTCTCCCACCTCTGCAGGCCCACCTGTGGGGTCTCCTGGCCTCTCCCACCTCTGCTGGCCCTCCTGTGGGGTCTCCTGGTCTCTCCCACCTCTGCCAACCCTCCTGTGGGGTCTCCTGGTCTCTCCCACCTCTGCCAACCCACCTGTGGGGTCTCCTGGTCTCTCCCACCTCTGCCAACCCTCCTGTGGGGTCTCCTGGTCTCTCCCACCTCTGCCAACCCACCTGTGGGGTCTCCTGGCCTCTCCCACCTCTGCTGGCCCTCCTGTGGGGTCTCCTGGTCTCTCCCACCTCTGCTGGCCCACCTGTGGGGTCTCCTGGCCTCTCCCACCTCTGCCGGCCCTCCTGTGGGGTCTCCTGGCCTCTCCCACCTCTGCTGGCCCTCCTGTGGGGTCTCCTGGTCTCTCCCACCTCTGCCAACCCTCCTGTGGGGTCTCCTGGCCTCTCCCACCTCTGCTGGCCCTCCTGTGGGGTCTCCTGGTCTCTCCCACCTCTGCTGGCCCTCCTGTGGGGTCTCCTGGTCTCTCCCACCTCTGCCAACCCTCCTGTGGGGTCTCCTGGTCTCTCCCACCTCTGCTGGCCCTCCTGTGGGGTCTCCTGGCCTCTCCCACCTCTGCCAACCCACCTGTGGGGTCTCCTGGTCTCTCCCACCTCTGCCAACCCACCTGTGGGGTCTCCTGGCCTCTCCCTCCTCTGCTGGCCCACCTGTGGGGTCTCCTATCCTCTCCCACCTCTGCTGGCCCTCCTGTGGGGTCTCCTGTCCTCTCCCACCTCTGCTGGCCCTCCTGTGGGGTCTCCTGGTCTCTCCCACCTCTGCTGGCCCACCTGTGGGGTCTCCTGGCCTCTCCCACCTCTGCTGGCCCTCCTGTGGGGTCTCCTGGTCTCTCCCACCTCTGCCAACCCACCTGTGGGGTCTCCTGGCCTCTCCCACCTCTGCCAACCCACCTGCGGGGTCTCCTGGCCTCTCCCACCTCTGCTGGCCCTCCTGTGGGGTCTCCTGGCCTCTCCCACCTCTGCCAACCCACCTGTGGGGTCTCCTGGCCTCTCCCACCTCTGCCAACCCACCTGCGGGGTCTCCTGGCCTCTCCCACCTCTGCTGGCCCTCCTGTGGGGTCTCCTGGCCTCTCCCACCTCTGCCAACCCACCTGTGGGGTCTCCTGGTCTCTCCCACCTCTGCTGGCCCTCCTGTGGGGTCTCCTGGCCTCTCCCACCTCTGCCAACCCACCTGTGGGGTCTCCTGGCCTCTCCCACCTCTGCCGGCCCTCCTGTGGCGTCTCCTGGCCTCTCCCACCTCTGCTGGCCCTCCTGTGGGGTCTCCTATCCTCTCCCACCTCTGCTGGCCCTCCTGTGGGGTCTCCTGTCCTCTCCCACCTCTGCTGGCCCACCTGTGGGGTCTCCTGGCCTCTCCCACCTCTGCTGGCCCACCTGTGGGGTCTCCTGGCCTCTCCCACCTCTGCTGGCCCACCTGTGGGGTCTCCTGGCCTCTCCCACCTCTGCTGGCCCTCCTGTGGGGTCTCCTGGCCTCTCCCACCTCTGCCAACCCTCCTGTGGGGTCTCCTGGCCTCTCCCACCTCTGCTGGCCCTCCTGTGGGGTCTCCTGGTCTCTCCCACCTCTGCTGGCCCACCTGTGGGGTCTCCTGGCCTCTCCCACCTCTGCTGGCCCTCCTGTGGGGTCTCCTGGCCTCTCCCACCTCTGCCAACCCTCCTGTGGGGTCTCCTGGCCTCTCCCACCTCTGCTGGCCCTCCTGTGGGGTCTCCTGGCCTCTCCCACCTCTGCTGGCCCACCTGTGGGGTCTCCTGGCCTCTCCCACCTCTGCCAACCCACCTGTGGGGTCTCCTATCCTCTCCCACCTCTGCCAACCCACCTGTGGGGTCTCCTGGCCTCTCCCACCTCTGCCAACCCACCTGTGGGGTCTCCTGGCCTCTCCCACCTCTGCCAACCCTCCTGTGGGGTCTCCTGGCCTCTCCCACCTCTGCTGGCCCTCCTGTGGGGTCTCCTGGCCTCTCCCACCTCTGCTGGCCCTCCTGTGGGGTCTCCTGGCCTCTCCCACCTCTGCCAACCCACCTGTGGGGTCTCCTGGCCTCTCCCACCTCTGCCAACCCACCTGTGGGGTCTCCTGGCCTCTCCCACCTCTGCCAACCCTCCTGTGGGGTCTCCTGGCCTCTCCCACCTCTGCTGGCCCTCCTGTGGGGTCTCCTGGTCTCTCCCACCTCTGCTGGCCCTCCTGTGCTGTCTCCTGGCCTCTCCCACCTCTGCTGGCCCAGTGGCTCCTGGAGGAAGCAGATGGGCATGAGGTGGCAGATCCAGGTCACGCAGGGAGCACAGTGTGTCTCAGCCGGGTCCCCAGGCACAGACACAGAGCACAGCTGGACATGGGCCTGTCTTCAGCTGTGATGCGTGGGTGGGGGCTGAGGTGGAAGGACGAGGGGATGGCCACAGGCTTGGGACGTGCTCAGTGCAGCCCTGAGGCCACAGAGAGAAACCAGGACTCCACTCGGGTCACAGGAGCCCTGGGTGCGTCCAGTGCTCAGGGAGATTGTGGTGAGGCCCTGGTCTGCAGGGGGGCCTCCTCTGCAATGTGAAAGGGGACAGAACAAAGGTTTGTCCAGAGAGGCCAGCAGGCTTTCCTGACCTGTCCTTCAGGTGGAAGTGAAGGGCACTCAAGTTCCCAGCAGGTGAGCCAGGTCAGCGTGTACAAGGTCAGACCTTTGCAAGAGGAAGGGTGTCCCGGTGGCTCTGGGCACCTGGGACTCCGCAGAGGCAGGAAAGCACCTGCCCCCCGAGGTGCAGGCCAGGAGAGGCCTGGGGCAGGCAGCACCGGGCTCCCCACAGCGTGGTCTTTGGAGGGGCCAGGCAAAGTGCAGCTGGAGCCAGGCGCCCAGGAGCCCGAGGGCAGCCAGCAGCAGCTGCCCATGTGGCACTGATTTGGCAGAATGGCGCCTGCCAGGCCCCGGGGAAGTTGCAGTGCTGGCCAGACCCTGCCCAGGCTCCTGGGCCAGGACACTGGCCAGGGCTTTAAGAGACCCTCTCCTGAGGAAGCGTGGGTGGGGACCTGAGCCGTAGGCCTGGCCAACAGGGGCCTGCTCTGCACAGCCCGCCCCTCTGTCCCGACCTGTGAGCGCCTCCGACCCCCACGGCCTAGACAGGAAGGGAGCTGCAGGCCCAGGCTTGCTAACACCCGGCGTCATTTCCCATTAACATTCCCTGTTTCTGCATCTTAAAGAGAGGGGAAGTTGATCCGGTTCAAGATCCTGTGGGGAAATTGGCTCATTTCGCTAACGTGTCTTAATAACGACAGTGACATCGAGGTTAATTGCCTCATCTGGGCTGCCGCGGGGCAGGCTGTGAAGTCCCCACGCAATCTGTGCTGTAATTAGTGCCAGGCGTCCATGTTGGAACTGCTGCCACGGCCAGGAACAGGCAAGGTGATCTGGACGTGGCCGTGGACCGTGGGTGCTCTCCCCCGTGGCCAACAGCCCTGAGCCTCTGGGTGGACCTGGGCTCACCTTCAGAGGCCAGGCCTTGAGGAATGACCGTGCAGGTTTGGGAATGTGTCCATTCCAGTGTCTCTAGGGGTCACCAGAGCTGCCTTGGAGCCCCGAGCTCTCAGCTAGCCTGGGCTCCAGCTGGCCGTCCTAACAGGAGGTCCCTTGAGACACCCATTGTAACTTCAGTCCAGCCAGCGTTGGCAGGTCAGAGGATCCAGGCCCGGCTGAGACCAGCCCCGCTGGACCTCGCCATCTTGTCTCCTGTTCCTCCCAGAGCAGCATGTCCACTCGCCCACTGTGCCTACCGCACCGCAGCCCTGCCTTGTCCCCTCCCTGGGCAGTGATGTTCCTCTGAGCCTGCTGCTCCCCATGCCCAGGGACGAGTCCCAGGGCAGTGTCAGACAGTGGCCAGGACTGACCAGTGCCACCAGGCCAGACTCACCCACCTGCCTCCAGTTCCCACTCGGTTAACCCAGCAGAGATTCATGAGCTGATTGGGTCAAGGCTCTTAGAACCAATCTCTTCTCCTCTGAACCCTCTCGCATAGTCTCTCACGTGAGCTCCCGGGAGACACCTTATATCAAACCACCACACCAGGAAGGGTGACCAGAACCTGAGAGTCAGGCCCTGAACCCTCACCTGCCCCCAGGGGAAGGCCCTCTGCACCCTGTCCCCAGTGACAGGCACCTCGCTTCCACCCAGACTGGCCCAACCCAGAACCAGGCAGAGCCACATCCCCAAACCACTTCCGCTCTGTGCGGGGTCAGCACAGCCCCGCTCTCCACACGTGGCCTGCGAGGTCCAGCCCCTGGGTCCCACAGAGGAGGGTCGCAGCTCTGGGGCCCGCTGGGTGCAGCACTGTCCACCTGCCCGGCGGCTGCCCGGCGCAGGGGTGGCACACCTCCCCACGGCACGCGCTCCCACGGGTGTCGGGACCCCACGGTGGGACCCTCCATTCTCACTATGCCAGAACCTGTCTCCACACACTGCACACCCTCATCCCATGCAGGCCGTGACCTTGCGGTGCAGGGTTGAGGTGGCACAGCGCCACGCCCCACAGCCCTGCCCTGTCCAGCTCCTGCCCACAGCTCCTGGGCTAGCTCTCCATGGGACTGCTCGTCTTTCCCCCAGGGCACCTGCAAATGTCCTGGAGATTGGCGACACCCCCCGGGGTGGCTGGGTGCAGCCAGCTTGGCCACCTGCTGACCCTCAAGCTGGGCACAGACTGGGCAGACCCACCACAGACCCTTTCTGTGACCCAGGATCTGGGGCCTGCTGGGCCTTAGCCACCAGCCAGACCCCCCGGGGATCCCACTCAGTAGCACCCGGCCCTCCGGCACTGGGGCACCAGGTCCCAGTGCCCCCAGGGAGGAGTGGGCACCCAGATGGGAGCTGGCAGGTGCCCTCCGGCTCTTGCCTGGGACCCTGGGCAGCCCACCCTCCGTCCTCTTAGCCAGGAGGTGCACAGACAGCCCACAGGGTGCCCAGTTATCCACCAGCATGGCTCACGGGCACCAGTGGGTCTGCAGGTGGCCTTCGGGCATGAAGGCTCTCTGGTTCTGTGAGTGACACTCCGTTCTGTGGGGCCCCTGCTGTCTCCCCCTGGGCTGACCCCTGGCAGCCATCCCTGGGCAGGCTCCCCAGAGAAAGGCGGCCTTGAGGAGGAAGGGAGACTCAGGTCAGAGAGGGGCCATGGCGTCTGCCAGCGCCAGTGGGCATCGGAGCCCAGGTGTGGGCCTGTCGGCCAGCAGCAGGCTCCCAGGCCAGCAACCCTGAAGACGCTGGCCTCCCCCAGCCTCCCTCGAGACCCGAGGCCAGGTCGGGGGACACACACGAGGGAACCACGTGGGCCGAGTTTGGGGTGGCACAGGAAAGGCCCCCTTCTTTTGCAGGTGAACTCGGGTGTCGGTCCTGTGTGTCGATGAGCCCTCCCCTGCCCTCCACCTGCCTTGGCCAAAACAGCCTCCTCGAACACCCATCAACGCTAGATCCTGTCCTCGTCACCAAAGGTGCCTCCGCACCGTCACCAGCCTCATCAGCCTGGGGTGGGGTCGGCCTTGAAAGGCCTCTGCCTCGTGCTCCTTCCCTCTTCAGGGCTGTGTGGGCCACTCGGGCCCCACAGCGTCACTCGTGCAGTTTGGAGCTCACTGACAGCTCCACAGTGGCTGGGACTGCGTGTGACCAGGGCTGCACCTCTGGGTCACCGGCCCATCCCTCCCATTTCCTTCCTCACAGGGTCTCCGGTCTCCGTCTCGCGGGTCCTGCGAGCGTTTGGCTGGGTCTGTACCCCCGTCTGCCTCTCCCTGGCTGCAGGAGCTGCCTGTTCCCTGCGCTGGGTTTGCGCTGACTCAGCAGTGAGCCCAGGCTGAGGTGGCCCGACCGTCTCCATCTTTCTGAGGACACCCGTTAGTCTGGGCCTGTCGTTCCTGAGGACAGACACACTCTTACTCCTTCCCAACTGCATGTTGTCCTTCCTCTTGTTGTTTGTGCTGGCTGAGGCCTGCAGCAAGAGGCAGCACTGCGAGGCTGGAGGGGGTCAAGGTGGGGGGGTCGAGGTCTGCAGCAGGAGGCAGCACTGCGAGGCTGGGGGGTCGCTGTAGCTTCCATTTTACTGGACGTCTCTGTTCACTCCTTAGCTGTGATGTTTGCTGGAGATTTTTTATCAACATCTGTTAAGGACTGAACTCTGTCACCCCAACTCACTGGCCCCCCATGGACTGAGGTCCCAGGTGTGTGGGCGGGGCTCACAGGAGGCCGCCCTAGCCTGCGCTGCCCCCTCCCCGGCTGCCTGTCTCTCTGTCTCTGTCTGCCTCTCTGCCCGCCCCCCGCCTTCCTCACACGCACAGGAAGGGCCATGTGGGCACAGGGAGGAAGTGCTGCCCGTGGGCCAGGGTCGGGGCCCTCCCCAGGCACCAGCCCAGGGCGCTCCATGACCTGGGACTCCAGCCTACAGAACCACGGGTCATGCTCGCCTGTCCTTCTGTCCAGCCACCTCGTGGTGTCCTGCCCACTCAATGGCCCCATCAGCTTAGGGACGTTTTCTCTCCCTCCCGTTCTGCTGAGATGACTTCCTGCTTTAATTGTAAGTGGATGCTGGGTTTGGCTGGTTCTGCCTCAGCCGAGACAATGCGGTGATCCTGGCTGTGCCGTGACCTTGGTGGTCATTGGCCAGTAAACCCCACTTAGACACAGTGCTGCCGGGTCCTTGCACACGGCACACACACTCACCCGACGCTCCTCCACACAGGCACAGCTGACACTTACACAGAGACCACGCACACACAGGCGCTCACACCCACACGGGGGTCCTCCCCCGACTCCTGACCCAGCAGGCAGGTGCCGTGCGGGGGCCCAGCTGTGCCCGTTCTCTGGCTCCCCTGCCCGCAGACCCAGGAAACCCTGCTTCGGCTCTCACAGAACACCTCTCCTGTCCCCTGGAAAGAAAGCCTCTCCTGTCCCAATTGGAGGCACAGTGCCTCTGGGGCCATCACTCCTGCTTGGACCCCACGCTAGGCACAGAGGCCAGCAGGATGTCTGAACGCAGGCTGGCCCTGCCCTGCTGCTTACACTGGACATGTTTGCCCAAGAGCAGCAACAGCCGTAGGGTCGGGAGAGCAAGGCTGAACGCTGAGAAGGGACGTCTCAGGGGTCTAGGCATGAGCTGCCACCTCCCTGCCCAGGCCACCCAAGAGTCCCTGTAGTTCTCGGGCTCTTCTGGTTTCTTCATCCATCGCCCACCTGCCCGTCCATCACACAGTCTGCCTGGGAAGGCCCTGGGGGTAGGACCCGGCCACAGAGCTGCCTCCTGGGCCTCCGAGGGAACCATGCGGCGTCCCAGCCCTTAGCTGAGCTGAGTGTCACCCCTGCACACAGCCCAGCCCTTAGCTGAGTGTCACCCCTGCATGCAGCCCAGCCCTTAGCTGAGTGTCACCCCTGCACGCAGCCCAGCCCTTAGCTGAGTGTCACCCCTGCATGCAGCCCAGCCCTTAGCTGAGTGTCACCCTGCACGCAGCCCAGCCCTTAGCTGAGTGTCACCCCTGCACACAGCCCAGCCCTTAGCTGAGTGTCACCCCTGCATGCAGCCCGCAGGCACGTGCTGTTCAGAGACACGGGAAGAGGCTCCTGACCTGGGGAGCCGCGTCCCAGGGAAGGCTTGGTGGCTCCTGCGTTGACGGAGACGGACACACGGCCTAGGATCACGGAGCTCTCCCAGGTCGTATCCATGGCAACAGAAAAGAGCCAGCGGCAGCGTCCGCCCTCGGCCATCAGGAGATGGCCTGAAAAGCCACCCGACTCCCCAGGGGTCCAGGCCGCCTGGAGTCCCCACGGTGTTCCGACGCCTCTGCTGGTCTCCCTGACACACGGAGGAGGACAGAAATGGCTCCTGAGTGGGCACCCGAGCCCAGTGCTGTGCTGGGCTGGGGCCGGGCCTGGGCAGTGTGCCCAGTGCCACCCTGCGAGCTCCTCGTTCCTAGGTGATCCGGAAGGTCCTGTGGACGGGCCAACGCCGCAGGCCTCCTTCTGCAGACACAGGAGTGACCGTGAGTCCTGTCGTGGGCACCTGCAGACGCCTGTCTTCACGGCGCACACCTTCCCCGACCCACAGACGCCATGTCGGGAATGAATTAAGGCTTGTTTGAGCCGTTTCAAGGCAGGGGGTGGCTTTTCTGGGAACTCGGTGACATTCTGCCAGTCGGAGCTGCTCAGGCTGTGCCGAGCCCTGCCCGTTGGCTCCGAGGGCCCTGGGTTCAAACCCAGCAGGTGGCCGCGGCCTGCGAAGCCCCAGCCAAGCCGTTGGCTGCCTTGGTCCTGTGTCCCCCAGGAGTTCTTCACTCTGAGCCCCTGTGGTTCGACCCTGTGAGCACGGGCGCGGGCTCCACTTAGTTGCTGGATGCAGCCTCCCTCAGCTGGTCACCCACCTGCCTCCGTGTTCACTGAGAAGTGAGTCTTTTTCTCATTCTTTATCATTTCTAATTGATCTTCTCTACCCGGCTCATCCCCTGCGCCCGATAAGCATCACCCCTGCGCTGGCCGGGTGGACTATCTGCTCCACCTACGCAGGACAGATCCCCATGGTGTGGCACTCGGGGCCAGCAGCCACCACTGGTGGGGACGGTCCCCAGGTGCTCCTCCTCGGGGACACAGGCAAAGCCTTGTCCTTCTTTTCACCCTCCTAAGTTCATGGCTGGGCAGACCCTGGAACCCAGGAGCATGAACAGAGGGCCAGCCGCTCCACTCCACAGGAAGCCACCCAGGGGGACTGACTGACCGCTGCGTGGGCCCAGCTTACGCAGCGTCTCAGGAAGAGCACGTCACAGGGAAGCCTCTCAGGCCTCCGGAGCAGAGGCTGCGGGCCCGTGCTGGGGGGCAGGCAGCAGGCCCCTCTCTGGCTGTGGCCCTTCCTGCCACCAGGCCTCCCAGGGTCCTGCCAAGCAGCCGCATGCCTGGTCATCCTGCTCCGGGTGCCAAGGCCTGCGCTCCTCGTGAGCAGGGGGCAGCCCTACCCGGGTCCCCTTCCCTCCCACGGCCAAGCTCCTCGGCTCCACACTGGCCCACCTCCTCGGGATGGGCTCCCCTCCTGGCTGGCCCAACCCAGTCCTCCCTGCCCTGGGGACGCCCTTGCTGCCCTCTCCCCCCGCACCCTGCGTTGTCCACTCTGGACCATCTGATCTCCTGCAGGCTCGTCCAGGAGGACGGAAGCTCCTTTGGTCTGAGCCTCCAGGGCTTCATCCTGAGCTGGGTCCCACCTCCATCTCCTGCTGTCCCCGCAGCCCGATGACCAGAGCCCCGTGCCTGGCCCAGCAGCCTGCAGAGGACCAGGCCCGCTGTATGCTGGGTGGCCTTCCTGAATATGTAGACTTGGGGGCCACAGGTTACCTGGGTAGAGCCTTGTGGGGAACCACGCCGGCCACAGGCCTGGGGCTGGGGAGGTGGGCAGGGGGCTCAGGAGTGCAGGTCGGTGTCGTGGCCCGTGGGAGAGCTGGTGACTGGGGCTCCGAGGGACAGGCACAGTCGGGACACCTGGGGAGGTAGGGAACGTGAGTAGCAGACAACGAAGACCCCTGGTCCAGCTCCAGGGTCACTGGCCCTGGGGTGCTGGCCGTGAGAACAAAACTGGGCTGGGGCCAGGCTCCAGGGCTGGCTATCTCAGCCCCCCTCCAGGGTCCATCTCCAGCAGCCCAAGGGACAGGTGGGGCACCCCATGTCACAGAGGTAGCTGGAGAGACCCAGGACCCCATGTTCCCTTGTGGCTGACCACCCTCATCTCCACCCCATCCTTGGCGGGAGCATCACCCGGCCTCCTGCTGTCAGTGGGGCCTACCCTGCTCTCCCAGTTTCACGGGGTACGCCAGCAAGACGTGGCTACAGAAGAACTTCAGAACGACCCGTCTCCCCAAGAGGAAGAATTAATCGAATGCCAAATGGGAAGAAGCACTGAGAGTTTTGAATAATGTAGAGACACGGTTATACGTACAAAATATTATCATTTGTCCAGCATAATTATTTTCTTGGAAACCATCGATGATTAATAAGGCTCATTATAAATATGCTCTTGTGCATCAAATTTCATCTCTCCAGTCTAATTAACATGCTAGGGAACGGCTCTTTTGGTGGGTAAAGACGTTTAAAATATATATTTCATGAAATCTGAGTTATTTGTCATAAACTCCAAGAGGAAAAAAATAAAATATGGAGAATACAACCGTCGTTTCAGTACTTTATTACACGACTGTATTCAAATAAATTAGTTCTGCGGGTCTGCAAGCAAGTGCAGGGAGTCGTGGGGTGCAGGACTCTGCCGTCCCCATGGCCCGGGCACCTGCTCCCTCCCCATCGGCAGGCTCCAGCCCAGCAGTCCAGGGGACGCGGGATCCAGGGCCGGACACGGCCAGCCCTGTCCAGCTCATGTGCTAGGTCAGAACTCCGCAGCCCGGGGGTGGGGGCCAGGGACTGTCTGGGGTGCGAGGCCCACGGTGAGGGCTGTGCAGATGACCCAGACTGGAAGAGGGCGCCGCTGGGTGTGCGGGAGGGACGGGGCTTCCGGAACGCGCCTCAGGCTGACTGCTGGGCACAACTGGCCCCTCAGTGTCTTGACTGGGTCCTGCCCTGGGAGAACGGAGGGAGCCCACAGGGGCCCGCCCTGCTCACCACTGTCGTTCGGCTTGGGGGCCGATCCGAGTCCTGGTCTGTGGCAGCCACTGCTGACACCAAACTCTCTCTCTCTCTCTCTCTCTCTCTCTCTCTCTCTCTCTCTCTCTCACACACACACACACACACACAGCCCCGCTGTGCACAGGAGCACCTCCATCATGTGGCCAGACCCAGTGCAGGGTGCTCCCCCAGCTGTCCAGGGGCCAGAGTCCCCACGCAGGCCTTGCCATGTGGGCAGGTGATGCAGAGGTGAGCGGTGGGGAGGCTCCAGGCAGCTCTGGGCACTGTTTCCCACTGAACCAGAGACACCCGAGGATAGGTGGGTCCTGGCCGATGCTCTGCCTTCTGCATGCGAGGACCTGAGCTGCTGCAGCCACCTTGAGCCCAGGAGGGGAGCTGGCCCACAGCAGAGGCCAGTACGCTGACGGTGGGTATGAACCAAGGAGACCGCAGGCTCTCAAGGGCTCCTGGGGGCCAGGCGAACCCACTGCAGCTGCCCTCCTCCAGGTCCCTGCTCCTCCAGGTGGGCCCGTCCCTGTCTGGCCTGGGGACAAGCAGCCGTGGCTGGCTGGTGCAGCCGGCAGCCCTGGGCTCCCCGTTGTGGCACACACTTCAGTGAGTCTGGCCTGGACCGCGCCCTTGCTGGGACCCTAGCACCTGCCAAGCCATGGGCGACCCTGGTGGCAAGGACGATGGGGACGCCCTGGAGGGATAAAATCAGGGCACGTCCTGACTGGGGCCGTGGGATCCAGGCAATGCCCGTGCAGCGGGGAGAGTGTGGGTGCCGGGTACGTGTGGGTGCGTGTGGTGTAAGTGCAGGCGTGTAGGCATGAGTGGGGAGCGTGGGCACTGAGTGTGCAGACTGTTCCAGACACGGATGCAGGTCCTCCTGGGCCATCGCTGAGACCCGCCCACACCGTGGGGGGCCACCTGCTTTACGCCAGGTCCTGGTCGTAGACGTCAACCTCAGCCAGAAAACACCCTCAGACACCCCAGGGTCATGATTGACCCACCGTCCAGGCACGTGGCCCAGCAGGTTGGCAGGTGAGTCCCCCTGCACACTGGCCCAGCCAGAGAAGGGCTGGGGGGAGCTCAGCGGAAGGGACACCCCCCAGGATAGCCCCCGCCAGGACAGCTCCCCAAGACAGCCCCCCCAGGATAACCCCCTCCAGGACAGCCCCCCAGAACAGGCCCCCCAGGACAGTCCCCCAGGACAGCCCCTGGGACAGCCCCCCAGGGCAACCCCCCCAGGAAAGCCCCCCCAGGACAGCGCCCCAGGCTCCGATGCCCGTGACGGGCACATCTTCTGAAGTGAGGATCTTCCAGGGAAAGTCCTTCTGTGGCCGTAGCACAGATTCGAGGCGCCTTTCCACCTGGTTCTCAGCCGGGAGTGGGGTCCGCAGCCGGACACCTGTCTGCCACCTGAACTCATGTGTCAGCCGTTCTGCAGCTGCCACCTTGCCTCAGGCCACGCCGGCCCAGGCCACACTCTGGCTTTTGGGTACCACATTCCCCAAGGGAGGGGAGGCCAAGGGCGGCTGCTCTCTGTGACCAAGGGGAGAAGAGCATCACCAGGCCCGTCCCCCATCCCAGCCAGCACCCGCAGGGCCAGGCAGGTGTCCCCTGGATGAGGACCCCAGAGCCGGAGTGGGGCTCCAGTGCTCCGTGACGCCTGGACCTCCAAGAGCCTGCTGTACCCCCATGGGCTCTTCAGAAATAGGGGTCACAAGAGGGGGCCTCGCTCTACGCTGGTCACGGCCACCTGGGAGATGCAGAGTGAAGAGTGGCCAAGCTGGTGGGAAGACACAAGGACAACACTGTCCCATCCAAGCTAAGGCCAAGCTGATGGCCACTGCCCCACACAGGGGGACCAGGAAGTGGCAAGAGGAGGTGGGACTTCTGCCAAAAGACTGCGCCCCAGGGCTCAGTCCAGGGGGGACGGGGAAACTGCTGAGGAGAGACCCCACAACTAGAGGGGACCACGCGAGGTCAGAGGGAGACCACGGCCCTCCCAAAGCACTGGACAGACAAGACCGCCCGTGAGAAGAGTCCACCCAGCAGTGAGGGTCACAGGGGACGCTACGAGGACAGGGCCACCGAGAGACCCCAGGAGACTCAGGGCACAGGCACTGACTGCTTTTGAAGTAAATACAGTGTGCTAGAGTCTGTGACAGCCAAAGCCACTGCCACCAGGTTCCCAGACACGCAGTCCTCCCTCCATGACCCACCTACAGGGAGAAGCAGGAAGACGGGGAGGCCAGGGGGAGAGGAACCCAGCACCATCCCAGGGAAACCCCCCACACACGTGATGACCTAAAGCACGGACGTCCCCAAACAGGACAGACCTGGTGACTCCCAGGGACGAAGCGCAAGGATCAAATGACCCCACCGCTGCTCGGCCGCCTGGAAACTGAGAATTTCACCCAAGACGTTTCGCAAGAGGAGGGACGCGATAGAAGCTCGGCATCGGGGAGACGGGCCACCCCTAAGCCGGGCCCAGGCAGGCGAGCTCCCAGGGATGGAGTGACACTGTCTACAAGTGCACGCCCCGTGACGGGAGGAGGGTGCCCCACACCCACAGAACGCCAGGCACAGGAGCAGGTACTGAGCAACCAAGCGCCCCTGAACAAGCCCCACAGGACACAGCCCAAACCCCAAAAACAATCAGAGGTGTAGGTTAGAGACACCCCAGAAACGGACAGAGCTCCCCACAGCTGGAGCGAAAGCCGCCGGTCAGTCCTGGAGGGAAGGAGCCGGCTTCCTCGCAGCAGCTGTTTCTCACTGAAGTGGAGAAGCCGCTGACCACAAGGGCCCCGATCAGCAGGACGGCACAGCACCCACCCTGGCGCCCCATGACGGGAAGGGTGCCTCCCGGGGTCCTCCTCCCAAGAGCCCACAGCCAGTCCAAGCACAAGGACGCCCGGGCCACCTGAGGGGCCTTCCTGCAGCACCCGACCTACACTCCCCAGGGAGCCCTCCTGGATCGGGCAGCCTGATCCCCGGGCAGTCGGTGTCCTCGAGCTCCCCTTGCGGCCCTGGACTTGCTGTCTCCTCTCCTTAACGGCCGTTCCCTCCTCCCTGCTGCCTGAACTCCTCAGGTCCAGGCTTGTGGGGAGGTGGATTGGCTTCAGAGGCTGCTGCTAGGTGCCGGGTGGAGGCCCAGGATGCCAGCCGTGCCACGAGGCTGGCCACAGACTGGCGGCTGTGTGGAACGGTGACCCCAGGCTGGGTCACTAATACCCGTCTGGCACACTGGTGTTTGGCCCGAATTCCCCTGAAAAGGAGCACCTTAAATTACAGAGACCCATTGGGGCGATAAAGACGTGGTTGCTGACCCACGTGTCCAGAGCTGCCTGAGTCCCAACCCAGCCCCTAGCGGATGAAACACAGGCCACCGAGGGGACACGCAGGCCACATGGGTGACCCCACCTCACCCAGCCAGGTGGCCTGGAGAGAATGGCATGAGCTCCACCTGGAGTTGGGGAAGGCCCTGGGGGACAGGGCAGCTGGGCCAAGGTCCGGTGGTGACCGTGGCCACGAGGACCTCGAGCAGACTCAGTCCCTGGGCCCTGCACCCATGAATAGGTGGGCTTTGCTGTAGAGCATGGGCCATGGCGAGGCTGATCCAGGATCCCGCCTCACGGGAGATGGCTTTGGGTGCAGGTGTCAGCACTTGTCTGGGACAGGCTGTGACACTTGCCTCCTGTCCCCACATCCCAGGCCTGGCTGCCCAGACCCCCGTAGCCAGCTCTCTAAGAGGCCCTGGGAAGAGAGAGGGGCAGCCCTGCTGCAGCCGTCCAGTGCCCAGGGTGGGCCATGGAGCCCCAGCTTCCCGTCCAGTGCCCCTTGGGCAGCCGAGCAACAGCTTCCTGTCCAGCACCCCAGGCGGGCAGCAGAGCCCGGCTTCTGCACCTGGTGGCTGGATTCTGCGGCTCCTCTGGAAACCCCGCGTCCCCCCCCACAGCCAGCCACTCGGCTTTGTGAGCCCTCACTCCACACCAGGCCCTTCCTGCTGGATAGAGAGGTGTGTCCTCTCCTGCTGCCCACCGTGCAGACAGGGACAGGAAAGCTGTGCTTTCCCAGGGGGGCCCGCCCAGGACTCAAGCCCACCAACCCACTTTCCCTTCCATGGCCGGGTGGGTGGGGGAGCTCAGGGGACGGTGTGCCCCTGTGGGTGCCTCCCTCCCTTCCCAGCCTGTCCTTCCAGGTTGCGGGAGTCCGACCTGCCTCAGACATTCCTGGCACCTGCTTCACGCCAGCGCCCCGACCTGCCAAGCTCTGGAGCCGCCCCACAAAGGCCAGCTCCAGAGCCCGGATCCCTGAGCAGTGTTGGGAGCTGGGAGTTTGTCTACCAGGTGACAGGCCTGGGGCTCTGCCCTTGTGGGTGGATGACCCTGTCCCCTGGGGACTGGGTTCCTTATAAAAAGGAGGGGTGAGAAAGCGCTCCTGCACCCCACCCCTCTCCCCTCCCCTTCCCCCCTTCTCCCTCCCTCTCCCTCTTTCCCCCTCTCTCCCCCTCTCCCCATCCCTCCCCTCTCTCCCATCCCTCCCCCTCTCCCCCTCCCCCTCTCTCCCACTCTCTCTCCCCCTCCCCCCTCCCCCTCCCTCTCCACCTCTCCTCCTCCTTCCTCCCAGGTGGGCTGCAGAGGCTCCTCCCTCCCCCTCTCCCATCCCTCCCCCTCTCCCCCTCCCCCTCTCTCCCACTCTCTCTCTCCCTCCCCCTCTCCCCCTCCCTCCTCCCACCTGGTTGACACAGGGATTTGTTGAACTTCCAGTCTTGGAAGTTCCTGCTGGTTGCAGCCAATGACCTGCCCTCCCTGAACTGGGCCCTCAGAGGGTGTGTCCAGGGCTGTCTGCTGGAGACTTGCATGTGGGCTGCCCTCAGGGCCCTCTGCAGCTCCCTGGGCCTCCTGATATTGCACACGGGAACCTCCGTGACTGTGGGTCTTGGTGCAGATGCCCAAGGACACCCTCTATTTCAAGGATCCACAATTTTCACAGAAGAAAGAGGCATGTCCTGGGAGCAGCATGAGTGGGGGAGGACTCAGCCTTGGCCTCCAGGGCTGTCACAGAGAGCAGATGTCCCAGCCGTGCACACAGCTGGAACAGCGTAGCTCGCGGGACACATCGTTATCATCCCGGTGCCGTAGCCACCACTGTGGTTCAGGGCAGGACTGTCCTGGGAGCTGGGGTGGAACTGGGATCAACCAAACAAAGCCCTGGTCCCGGGACTGGGGGGAGGAGGCTGCCCTGAAAACTGGGTGGAGGCCACCAGTGACCAGAGGTTGGGGGTGGGAGACAGCCACCCAGCTCCTGCAGCTGGCCTCCAGGCTCTGTGGGAAGTGCTCATACATCAGGTTCACACTTGGCAGCCAGGTGTGCCCTGGCCCTCCCCAGCAGTGCACATGATGTGGCTTCAGCCACTGACATGTTTTTGAGGTCATTCATGTTCCTGATGCATCTGAAGCTAATTCCTCTTCATTTCTGAATAGTTTTCCATTGTAAGAACACGTAATACGTACAGCACATTGCCGCAGTCTTGGCTGGGCACAGAATCACAAGCCACTCACAGCTTTGTAGATTCAAACAGCAATTCTTTTATTCCCGAACTCTCACCGGCCTCTACACACGTTCTGGGGAAATCTAAATTCTGCCAGCACAATTCACGTCCCAAATACTTTCTGAATTCCACGAGAACTCAACGGGAACTCAGGCAGCAGGAACGCCCTATTCCCAGCAGCAATAACCTTAAACCTGGAACTTCCCTAAACCCAGATTGTCTTAAACCGGGAACGCCTTAAACCCAAATTATCCTAAACTGGGATACTTCCTAAAACCTGCAGGATACACCCTAAACCTGGATCCACCCTCATCCTTGAGCAGGGTCACCTTTCTCAAACACACATGCAATGTCACAGCAAATTTCCAAGGCAAGTCCATTTAACATGGGGTACGCTGGCAAGGAAATTTCTATGCGTCATTCCTACTTGGCAATGGCCCTCAGCAGCACATGGACACACCCAGTGCAGCAGTTCATACGGACATATTCCCCAGGCACTGCTGGAGCATCATTTGCAGGTTTTAACTCTTTGAACAAGACTTTGCAGGGCCTGTGCCTTCTCTCGATGCCCAGGGGTGTAATTGTGCATGTTTAACCAAACTCTTTTCCAGAGAGGTGAATCATCTCCATTCTTACCAACAATGCTGGTCAGCTCCAGTGACAACACCCTGGTCCACACTTGGTGCTGTCGGACATTTGAATTTGGCCAGGCTGAAGGAGGTGCAGGGATCTCGTTAGAGGCCAGTTTGCTCTCCCTGACCTTACGGTGATGAGCACCCCGGGGCCTCCTACCTGGGCGAGTCTGGTTGTGAATATCAGTTCTGACAGTGAGTTTTAATCAAGCACAGTGTATTGCTATTTTGCTTTTTCTGTTTTATCAAAGAAATTTTTGCCTATTCCAGGGTCACAAAGTCTTTTTTACATATTTTGGGGGAATTTTGTTGCTTTAGTATCTCCACAGAGCTCTATGATCTCTTTTCAATCACTGTTTTAGGGTGGTATGGAATAAAATTGAAATTCATTTTCTTCCCATGCCAATACCATTTTTAGGCCTAATTATAGATTCTCCATTCTATTCCATCATCTGTTTATCCTTGCACTGATTTCACATTGTCTTGTTATTTTATTCATAATAAATCTTAAAATAAGGTAGTGTAAATCCTCCAGCTCCAATCTTTCTTTTGGAAAGTATCTTCTCTATTTTAGATCCTATGCATTTCTAAATAAATCTTGGAATCTGCTTGTCATTCCTCCAAAAAGGCTTCTGGGATTTGAGGGGATTCTGTTGACTCTACAGACCACTTGGGTAGAGCTGAAATCTTAAAGTTGAGCCTTTGGATCCATGAACATTGTATACCCCTCCACCTATCTCTCCTTCCTTGAGTTTCTGTCACTGTGCATCACGGTCGCCACGTGAATGTCTCCACACATTCTTGAGTATTTCTTGTTCAAGATGCTATTGTAAAAGGATTTATTGTTGGATCTGTCAGTGTAACCTGTGTCTGATGTGGTCATTACAGCTAAATGATGGTCCTGTCTGAGTCTCGTTTTGACAAGGGAACCACATAAAACTCTTCCAGTGACTCCAGTGGAAGGGGAGCCCACCGGTTCCTGGTGCCAGCCAGAGCACACTGCATTATCTCCAGGTGCACACCCAGGTGGCTGGGGCTGACTGGATGGGAGCTGGCACACCCCACACCCTCAAGGCCAGGCTGAGCTGCCCACCAGCCCCTGTTCCACCTCCCCACTCTGCTGACCCACTTTCAGTGGCACAACTGTCCTCCACCTTGATCCACTCTGTGACCACCACTTTGGCTGGCCAGGCTCCAACTCCACAGACCACCACCAGCTCAGGTCTCAACCTTAGGCAGAGTGTTGTCCTTTAGTGACGGAATCTGTGTTCACATCCTCTCCTCTTCCCCTGAACCAGTTACACCCAAGTTTTTCTTGACCTTGCACATGACGTGGGGATTCTGCATATTCAGTAAGTCTGGGGTTAACTAAAATCGTGCATTGCCAGAGCCCTGTTTGCAGCAGCCAGCTGGGATGAAGGAGGGCTCCTCAGAAGCCGTCATTAGTCGAAGCTGCCAGTTACCCCAGCTAGGACTCTGCCTTCTGCCCAGGGGCCCTGGTGCTTCTGAAGACTTCACAGCAAGTGCGGCCTCACAGAGGCCACATGGCCAGGGGCAGGCATGGACACAGCAACTCTCTCCAGGTGAGGGTTCCTTGGATGCATGATGGGAGGTGACCAGGAAGATCTGTGAAGGGGACCTGGTGGCCTCGGAGCAGGCGGAGCCCCTCCTGGGGGAAACGCACTCACCTCACCACTGAGAACTGATCTCAGAATTAAACTCACAAGTGCCTGCCCGGGGTGTCCTGCCCCTTGCTGAAATGTTCCCAGAAGCCCATGCAGGCTGGCTCCTGGCGGGTGCATAGCCGGGGGCGTGCGCTGGGCCCGACCTCAGTAGTTAATCCCCCTCCTCCAGGGGCTCCCAGAGAGCAGCCGTATCCCCACAGACTGCAGCGGAGCCCAGCAGGCTCCTCCTGAGCACCCCGTCAGCTCCTCCTGAGCACCCCGTCAGCTCCTCCTGCTTGTTCTCCGTCAGCTGAACTCTCCAGGGCCACGCAGCACACTGGACCGTCTTGGTATTTTATTCTAATTGAGGAACAATGGAGGAGGGAGAGGAATTCATTTGTATTCATCCATGATTTAATGTGCCTCGGGAAGGAAGGGGGAGAACACACCGTCCTCCCGCAAACCTGGCTAAGACGTATCGCCTCTCCTGGCGAAAACACTCCTGATTAGGAGCCTGCTTTCTATTTTAAGAGCAGGATTGGGCCTGGGACTTGGTTGCCGTGTTTTCTACACAATAACCTCGAAAAGATACAACTTTAGGAAGAAAATGCATCAAAAAAATTAACAGAAGTCGTCTCTGGGCAGCCGCATTACAGATGGCTCACCCTGCCCTTTGTCTTTGTGTGCCTGGGTATTCTGAAAACCCTCTCTCAGGAGCAGGTCTGGGTTCTATAATAAAGACCAACTCCAACTCCAAGTCTGCGCGTTCAGATCTCCTCTGTGCAGAGAAGGCTACCTGTCCAGGCACGTTCCCCAGGGCGCTCTGGAGGGCAGGCGGGAGCCTCTGACCTGCACCTCGGATGGACCTTGTGCCCCTAGGCCAGGTTGCCCCTGTGGGGCTGAGCTGGGCGCCCGAGGCTTGGGCCTGCGAGAGCCTCTGATTGGCCTCCCCGGGGCTGAGAGGCCTCTCCTGGGTACCGAGGGCAGAGAGGAAGATGAGAGAGGTGCCACCAGATGCCACCCTGTGATTGTGATCCCAGCCACCCTGGCAGCCCAGGACTGCAGGACCCAGACAAGAGCTGGAGTTTCCATCCCCAGATGTGGAGTCGAGGAGGAGGAAGAGACTGACGGCCAACCCTGCACAGTGACTCGGGCCCAGGCAGTGCCCGGCTGTGTCCTCACGGGGCAACAGGAGGGCCAAGGACCAGGCACATGCAGAAAGGTCCTGGGGCCACCTGCCGAGAGGTCTGAACCCCTCCCACAAGGGGAGCAATTGCCTCCTATGGTGGGGGCAGGCTGCACCAGGGATATTTTTCTCCACCCAGCTTTTATTTATCTGTTTGTTTATTGATTGATTGATTGGTTGGTTCCTGAGATTGAATCCAGGGGCATTCGACCACTGAGCAACATCCCCAGCCTTTTTTCTTTTTCTTTTTTTTTTTTTTTAATTTAGAAAGAGTCTCGCTGAGTTGCTCAGAGACTCACTAAGTTGCTGAGGCTGGCTTTGAACTCGTGATTCTCCTGGCTCAGCCTCCCAAATCACTGGGATTACAGGCATGTGCCACTGTGCCTGCCCCTGCCCCCGGCTTTTTTTAGGGTGTAATTGACAAATAGAACTCGTTTTTCTCGAGGGCTGCGCTGGGATGGCTTAGTGCACACGCTGTGAAATGGTTTAGCCGAGAGCTGATCAGCCATCCACCCGGCCCCACACGGCCCCATCTGTGCATGGGGGAGGTCTCCAGATGGCGCACGCGGCCTGACTGTAGTCAGTAAGACCCCGACCACCCCACGTGGACTTGGGCCAACGTACTGTGGCCCTGCCCAGCCTTGGCAGCCACCGTGTGCTCTGCCTCCTGGAGCCCACCCTCTGCTGCCCCCAGGAGGTAGAGTGGTGCGTCTTACTGAGCTTGGCTCAGGCCCCTGAGCGCCAGGGCCTCCAGGTCCACCTGGGGCACTGTGCACTGCAGGACTCCTGCCTGTTGGGAGGCTGGACTGAGCTCCTCCAGGCACAGACAGGACCTGCTCACCCATCCACAAGCCACTGGCTTCCTGGGATCTTCTCCGTGCCCAGAACATGGCGAAGCCTTGCTCAATTTCAATCTGCAGAAGTGCGGCTTCTCAGCTCTGCCCACCTGGGTCCAGGCTCCCAGGAGATCCCCGCGATGCCAGGGGCTTTGGAGCAGGCAATTCTCAGAGAACAAGGTCCTGAGATCTGGGGAAGCAGAGGTGGAATCAGTGCTCACCAGGATCTGCCCCACAAGAGGTGACCGTCCTGAGAGCAGGCCAGCCCACCAGAGGGACAGGCTCAGTTGCACCCACACTGAATTCGGGGATAATGGGTAGCTCTAGGGTCTGGCAGCAGGAAGCACCTCCACGACCGTGGGCATCGGGGACTTTTCCAGTGACCCCCTTAGTTCTGCAGGAGAGCCCCTCCCCCGGGGCGTGAGCATGGTCCCCAGGCAAACAGTGGTGAATCAGACGATTCATCTGGTTATCTAAAATGCATTCTGCTTTTAAAAAAGACAAGTAATCACAATATAGAAATCACAGCATTTGTAATATGTCAACTCACTTTCCAGCGTAGTTTTTAGAATAATGGGTTCACATGATTTATTAATGGGCCTCTTTTAATTTCATTCACAAACAGCTGCATCTCCCCCCCCCCACACACACACACACACACACACAGAGGCAGGAAAGCTTGCGAGCAGGGAACACAGGGACGGCACGTGCTGGGAGAATCCCGAGGCCGGGGGGGTGCGGGCTCCGGGCTCTCTGTGGGTCCTGCAGGGCCACCCCGTGGGGCACAGGGCACCGTGCTAGTCTGCGAAAAGTGGCTGTACTCCTTATCAATGGCACCAACTATAAATATCCAACAAAGCGGCAGGAAGAAGACTCAGGACATTTCCCAGAGGCCGCAGCATTTGGCTGAGGTTGTCATCGGCTGAATGTGGGAAAGTCACACAGCCACCAAGGCCACACAGAGGGACTGCAGTGGACACCCAGATTCACAGGACTGAGGCTGTGGGGCCCCCAGAGCAGCTCTCGGCCAAGTCCCTCTCGGGGACCCCTCCAGCTAAAGAGCACCACAGCCCAGGTCAGGTCCCCTGGGTCACGTCCCCCAGGTCATATCCCCCGGGTCAGGTCCCCAGGTCAGGTCCCCGAGTCAGGTCCCCAGGTCAGGTCCCCTGGGTCATGTCCCCCAGGTCATATCCCCCAGGTCATATCCCCCAGGTCAGGTCCCCAGGTCAGGTCCCCGAGTCAGGTCCCCAGGTCAGGTCCCCAAGTCAGGTCCCCAGGTCATATCCCCCGGGTCAGGTCCCCAGGTCAGGTCCTCTGGGTCACGTCCCCCAGGTCATATCCCCTGGGTTAGGTTCCCCCGGGTCAAGTCCCTGAGTCAGGTCCATGTCCCCTGGGTCAGGTCCTCCAGGTCATATCCCCCAGGTCATATCCCCCAGGTCAGGTCCCCAGGTCAGGTCCCCGAGTCAGGTCCCCAGGTCAGGTCCCCAAGTCAGGTCCCCAGGTCATATCCCCCGGGTCAGGTCCCCAGGTCAGGTCCTCTGGGTCACGTCCCCCAGGTCATATCTCCCGGGTTAGGTTCCCCCGGGTCATGTCCCTGAGTCAGGTCCCCAGGTCAGGTCCCCGGATCAGGTTGTCCCTGGTTATGTCCCCCGAGTCATGTCCCCCAGGTCATATCCCCCAGGTCATATCTCCCGGGTTAGGTTCCCCCGGGTCAAGTCCCTGAGTCAGGTCCCCAGGTCAGGTCCATGTCCCCTGGGTCAGGTCCTCCAGGTTGAGTCCCCAGGCAGGTCCCCAGGAGGCAGCCACACCCAGAGGTGCTGCCAGGATAGAAACTGGCTGGCCTGTCCCTCCCCCCTGTACCTGGACAGCAGGTGCTGGCCCTGCGCAGCTCCCACACCAGGCAGCAGGAGGTGAGGGCCTGTGGTGGGGTCAGCCCCCCTGGCCTCCGGCTCAGCCCTAGGGCAGGTGTGTGGACGTGGACGTGGAAGGCAGGACAGATGCCCAGGGACCAGCAGCCCCTGGAAGAAGTTCCCAGAAGGGGCCAGTGCAGGACCCTCAGGAGCAGCCAAGAAGGCCGGTCACTGGTGAGGTGAAGCAGGAGGCCCTGAGTGCTCAGGGCACCCTGGACGGGGCAGGCCGGGCAACCAGAGAGGCAGAATGTCCCCGAGGAGCCACCACCTCGGCAGCCCAGCCCTGGGTCGACGGCTGTGAGTCAGGCTGCAGGCGCCTCTGGGGTCACCTGCTACCCTGCCCTTCCTCCCAGAGCCCCCCGGAATGAGAACGGAGGGCCCTGGAAGGCAGGTGGCCCGGCCCCCCACTCTGCCCCTCCAGGGGACTGCGGGGGACTCGGCTGGGCCCTTCTCCTGGGAGCCAGCACCTTGCTTCCGTCTCTGAGGTGTGAGGCGAGGCTGCCCCACGCGGGTCTGAAGCTGAGAATCAGGCCAGGCCTGAGACGCGTCCCTCCCCTGACCCAGTCAGACCCACCACGGAGCCTGAGGGCAGGTCACTGAGGAGCCAGAGATGACCGCATCTGGCCAAAGCGCCCTGCAATGAGCAGTTCCAGAGCACAAACAGGTCAAACCTGGGATCTGTCAGAATCCAGCTTGTCCCACACCGAGGGCAGGCGTGTGCGGATCTCAGAGCTGGGGGAGCCTTGTGCCCAGTGCCACCATGGTGCCACCATGCCCGGCAGGGGTGAGCGTGAGGCCTGGCCCCTCCCTGGGCCAGCAGATCATCCTGGCGAGTTCACACGGGGACCCTATGCCAGTGTTTCACCACACAGGGCACCGCCACCCCACAGAGGGCAGAGCTTCCAGCACATTCTGCCAGTGCCCCGCAGTGGCAGGCCCAGGGGCAAGCGTGCAGGCATCTGGGAGAGGTCCTGCCCCTGTGTGGGGGCCAGGCAGTGCCTTCAGCCACCCAGGGAAGAGCCCAGGGTCCCCGTCCTGCCGTGTCCAGGCCTGGGAGGGAGCCTGCTCTTCTTGGGCCAGGCGCTGTGTATAAAGGGCCCCATGAGCCGCCTCTACAGTCCAGCCCTGCTCACCACAGACAGTGGCCAGAGTCTGGGGGACAGTGACGCTGGGTCATATTTATTTAATTTCACACCAGGCTCCTCGAATCCTAGATCAACAGTGGTTTCTATAAACTGTTGCATAAGAGGAAAATCAAAGCCCGGTGGATGGTGGCCCAGGGAGAGGACTGGGCCAAAGGCAGTGGCCCAGCGCCACCTGCAGGGAGGCCGCTGCAGAGCTGGAGCTGCAGGGACAGAGGCCTCTCCCCTCGGCCCCCGGCCAGGCCCTGAGGGAGAGGCCACCACCACCCAAGCACCCCTCACACAGCGGAGGGGTCAGTGGGTCCTGCTCAGGAGGCTCTTCGCCCAGGCACTTCTGTGCCCAGCAGAATCCCTCAGCTGCCCGAGGAGCGGCCATCAAGGGCTGCTTACGTGACGGGCCTGAGCCCTCAGGGCTGCGCTGGGCACTCAGTCCTCCCAGCAGCTCCCTCCTGCCCAGCAGCTCCAGCAACTGCTAACACTGGACGCTCCCATTCCCAGGGCAGGGCACCTATGCCTTGGGGCCCCTGGCTGACCACCCAGACCCTGCCCGGCCACTGTGCCCATGCGCTGCCCACCAAAACCTCATGAAAGGCTTTGCTGGAGGAAGCCCAGGCCTTGGAGGGCTGCCCCGGCCTCCACCTGGAGGTGACCTCCCCCAGAGACTCCCTCTGCTGGACAGGTAAGACACAGGACCCTGCTTTTCCTCCTGACCCAGGGTCTGCCTGGCCCTCCACCTGGGGTCCTCCCTGGTCTCTGCTCAGTGGGCAGCCTTTCTCTCCCAGGATGCCAAGGTCAGCGGGGGTCGTTGCTTTTCCAGGAGGGAAACAGGACCCCGGGTTGGGGACACCACCCTACAGTCTCAAGGAAGGAAGGAGGGAGGGACGGTGGGAGGGGGGACGGAGGGGAGAGAGGGGCGAAGGCAGCCTCTGAGGGCCATGCAGCCCTCTGCCCCCAGCCCTGGGAGGAGAAGCCCCACCTCTGTCTCCGGGGCCCAGACAGTGGCTCTGGGTGGGCTGTGCCCTGGCCACTGAGTCTCCCTCTGCAGTCAGGTTCTGGCAGAGGCCCCAGTCCCCTGTGGGTCGGGCCTGGCCGCACTGGGGCTGGGCTCAGGCAAGAGCTCTCTGGAGCCTTCCTGTCCAGGCCAGCGGAGGCCGGGCTCTCAGGGAAGCAGCGTCTCTGAGTCCAGCTCCTCTGTGCCCAGCTTCCTCCCTCCCTCCCACAGGCCAGTGAGGACCATGGGCCAGGGCTGTGCCTCTGCCCAGCTGCCTTCTGGGGTGGGCGCTGCTGTCGGGGCCCTTGCTTCACTTCTTCTCAGGGTCCCCTTATGGGACACCACATGCAAACCGCCTCACGACAGCTCCACATCCTGACTCAGAGCTGGTGGCTCAAACCCTCAGAATACACACAGGGCCAGCTCTGTGACCCGGCTCTGGGATGTGCCTCGGAGACCACAGAGAGAAGGAGCAGGACCTCGTCGACACCACAGGAGCCTCCGCAGAGTGACAGAGCCACCTAGGAGGAGGGGACGCCGTCCTCACACCCTGGATGGTCTGAATCCTGACAGTACAAAGAACTGAGCAGCAGATGACGACCCAGTTCAGAATCAGACCGGGACCCATGAGGACCCCACAGTCGAGCCCCTGCCTCCGGGCTCCTGGAGTTGGGTGGACAGGTTCCATGGGCTTCCACAGCCGGGCCCATGAGGGTCCGCGTGTGCATGTGAGGTCGTGTGGGCAGGTCAGCAGGAGCCTTCCTGGAGCCCACCACGCCAGCACCGTCCCCGGCCCCACCCCACGGCACTGCCTCAGGGTGGCCCCAGCACTCACGCAGACCTGGACATCTCTGAAGATGCTGAGATGGCCAGAAAGCTCAGGAAAGATGCCCAGCAGCACGTGGCTAGGGAAGGGCAAGTCGGGACCACAGGGAGAGACAGCCTCTCCCCCCTCGGGGAGAACAAGAGGCACTGGCCAGCACGCGGACAACGCAGGGCCCCTGCACTGCGGGTCAGTGCAGCTGGCCCCTCAAAACACTGGACGTAGAATGAGTGGTCCAGCCACTCTGTCTCCGGCGCAGGCAAAGGAGCTGAAAGCAGTCGCCAGGTGACCGCACACCACGCTGTGACAGCCTGAGTCACGGCAGCCAGGTGTCTGTCCACAGGTGACGGCCAGACAAGATGTCCACGCAGTGGAATGTCACCCAGTCCCGAAGGACAAGGAAAGCCAGGCACGAGATAAAGTGGGTGACCGTGGAGAACGAGCCATTGATGTGGGCCGGCCACCAGGCGAATGCTGTAGGAGTCCTGCTGCCCGGCACCTGGGGTGGCCACATTCCAAGGTGGTTGCTGCTGCTGGGGACGGGACAGTTTTGTTTGGGAGGTGGCAGGTCCTGGGGATGGTGAGGTGGCCTCACAATGCTTGGCTTGGCCTGATGCCACTGGACAGTGCACCTTAAAGTGGTCACGTGGAGAGTCCCATGGCACATGGGTGTCACCACCCTTCTTATGTTGAGGTGACTGTGCTGTTCCGCTCACGCTGGTCCTTTTCAGTCTCCCTGGTTTGGGGTCTTCCGACTGTCTAAGGAAGGGCAGCTGGACCGTGCCTGAGCTCCGCCTGCACAACAGGAATGGGGAGAGAGTCCACCAAAGGCTCCTGGTGGGGAGAGTCCACTAAAGCAGACGGGCCCAAGTGACCTCCACCAGGACACAAGAGTCCCACGTCCCGTCCCCACCCGCCACCACCAGGGGAAGGGGAGGCCACAGCTTCAGCGTTTGGGGAACTCTGAGGACCACCATGTGTCCTGCCCGTCAGCTGCAACACAGGGGCCACTTATTGCCCTCGACGTGCAGAGGGCCTCTGGATCCTGGCCCGCAGGCACAGGAGAAGTCCTGCAGAGCCCCTGGGGACCCTCCCCACCTCTGCCCCCCAGACCACAGCCTGAGCCAGCCCTGGGTGGGTGCATCCGGCCAGCAGTGCAGGGGCTCTCAAGTGTCTGTGCCCTGCGTGTCCTCTGTCCCTCGTGCTCCCTGGCTCACCCCTGCCTGGGCCTGTGGTGCTGGGCTCCTGAGGTGGATGGCCCCAGGGCCTTCCTCCAGCGGCCCTTCCCCGCTCTGCGTTGGTGCCTCGACTGCCGTCCCCATGCCGTGTGTTGAGCTCTCTGGCCCGTCCCTAGCCACCTGAGACCCCGAAGCCCAGGAGCCAGGGAAGGGCGCCGGCCGGCCGGCAGCAGGAGCTCTGTCCAGGCACCCTGAGGAGCACAGGCCCGGAGCACCGCGGAGCAGAGCCTGGCTGGCGACTCACACCAGCTGCTGCGGGCTGTGCTCAGGCCTCCTCTCTAGGGGGACATGGAGGAACCAGAACTGTGTCCACTGTCCCTGGAAGGACCTGCCTGTGCCCACAGCCGCCTGAGCCTGGTGGAGACCTGGGTCACGACAGGTGGAGAGGCGCTTCCTCACTGGGACTCACCCCTGGGCTGCACAGCCCCACCGACCCCTGCGGACGCTCCTCCCCTGAGGATGGTCCAGGGCGCCTCGGCCGCTCTCCCCAGGACCTCTGCCTCAGGGTGAGCTGCCAGCCCAGAGCTCCAAGCACCAGAGCCACCCTGTCCCTGCCCCCAGGGCAGATCTGGCCCAGCCTGGGAGTGTCCCTCCATTGGCTGCAGGTTCTTCCTGGTCTGACCCTCACCCCAGGTCCACCGGCAGCAGCTGTCCCCACCCATTGTACAGCTGACTCAAGAAGCTCAGAGAAGTCTGGAGTCTTGCCCAAGGCCACACAGCTCTCCAGGGAGGAGCTGGCTCCAGAACCAGACCTTGGGTTGCAGGCAGCAGCCCCTCAGCTGAGGGGTGAAGGTCGAGGGGACAGGATGTGCTGGGAGCCACAGGGCCAGGCGCAGGGCTCATGGGGGAGCAGCAGCCTTTGGACAGTCCTGCAGGAGGTGGAGCCAGGACAGCCCTGACTCAGCACAGGGCCCAGGAGGAGAGGTGCCAGTGGGCCTGCACCCCTGGATTGGTGACAGGAGCTGGACCAGGACAGGGGTGATGGGTGACACCCGTCTCTGGGGCGTGCCTGGGGTGGCTGAAGACGGAGCATCCTCGGGGAGCCGTGTGGACTGAGCATCCTCAGGGAGCCGTGTGGACAGCATCCGCAGGACACCCCAGCACAGGCAGAAAAGGAGCCCGGAGCTCGCTGGGTATGAGACAGAGCTCCTGCGGCTCCAGCCTCCTGGGTGAACTTCCCGGGAATTAGTTTCTGAGATAAATTGTTTGGGGATTGCCTGGTCCATCTCTGCTAAGCCCCCAATGTTTTCTGATGAGGCACTTTCATCTAGACAGACCTGGCGCTGAGTGGCATCTCAATCCCCGCAGTATTGACACCTGCCAGGGCGCGTGGTTTATGGGCCGAGCGTGAGTTCCTGGCCCGTGGCGGTGCGCAGACCCAGCCGGGCGCTGGGGAAGGAGACGAGGCGTGCGCTCCGTGGTCTGCTGGGAGTGGGGCTCGGGGCAGCAGGCCTGGGGCCCCGGGCAGGGAAGGGCCTCCAGGGACCAGGGGCCTGGTCAAGGGGAGTTTCCGTCGCCAGTGGGGACTCAGAGAAATGGCTCATGCACCTGCCCGAAATCTCAGGCGGGTCTCCTGCCCTCCAGGAGCCACCAGGGCAGGGGCTGCGACAGGCAGGACATGTGGGGATGGCGACGGGGCCCAGGCCACCTCAGGCTTCTGCACTCTGAGGGTCTTTAAGGGCCAAATCCTGGGTCGAGGGAACCAACGAGGAAGGACACGCTGCTGGCGCCACGTCCCCACGGATGCAGCAGGGACACCCAGGAGTCCCCACGTGTGGGGTGCAGAGGGGCCTGCTGCGGCCTCGGGGCTGTGGGCTGTGCTGCGTCCCTGAGAGGCCAGTGTGTGCAACTCCACAACCAGGAAGCAGGTCTCGGCGTCCACCTATCAGGGAGCCCGGGGGCCGAGGCCGGTGGGAAGCAGGGTGCGTCCCAGAGCAGAGCCTTCTTTGTCCCCAGGTGAAAGGTGGCAGGACAGTCCATCCCCCAGATCCCAGGTGCCCCAGATGCCCCTGTGCCCTGTGCACTCTGCCACCCCCGCACCCGCCAGAGACCTGAGGGAGCTCACTCACTACCCGATGGCCTCAGTGCCCCCACCCTGTGCAGCCAGCTCACCTGTGGCAGGTGAGCCCTGGGAGCTGGGGCCCAGGTTTGGCAGAGCTGGCCCCACACTTGTGTGGCCCAGAGATGGACGGCCAGTCTCCTGGGTTTGCAGACCCTGCAGCCCAATTCAGGGCTGTCCCAGGAGCACCGCCCAGCCCAGCCCTGGCAGACGGCTCCCAGCTCTGCCTCCCAAGGGTGTCGGGTCCTCCTGCCCCAGTGGGCAGCCTGGACACCGCACGGGGCAGCCTGTGCTCACAGCACGGCTCCTGCCTGCTCCTGTTCTGTTTTAAAAACTTGCTCACATGGAGAAGACAAAGTGATAAAGCTAAGGACCCTGAGCATCGGTACCAAAGGCTACATGAATCAGAGCATCATGTGCCTCAGAATTTCCCATCCGTCAAAAAATAAACTCAATTAATAAAAATTCTACAAGCAACTAATCTAGAGAGAAAAGGGAAGGAATTTTCTTTTTTCTTTTCCCATGGCAGGGGTCCAAGCCAGGCAAGTGCCCTAGTCCTGAGCCATGTCCCAGCACCATCCGGAGGGCAGGAAGCACAGAATCCTAAGCCTGGCATCCAGAGTGGGCTTCTTTGTCACCCTGATATCTGTGACATGTACCCGGGGCTCCTGGCTGGGGAAGGACACCCCCAAGGCCAGAGGCCACCCCAGGGACCAAGAGAAACCAGGAGGAAGCCCAGGATCAGGTGGAGAAGGAGCGCTGTTGAGAGCCCTCCCAGCCCAGCCGCCCTGCCCTGTACCCTGCCCCACCCTAGAGGGACTCGCCCCAAACTCTGGTCCAGACCAGCCTCAGCCTCCTGGCAGATGGGGAGCAGCCCCCAGTCCAAGCCCTGGTCCCTGAACAAGGGGCTGCACTTGGGATGCTGTCAGCCCAGGGCCTGGATTCTCCATTCTGAACTCACCCCCATCTCTACCTGGGCATCTGACCCCCTTCTCCAGAGGTGAGCTTTAAACATGAATTCAAAGACAGGAGCCAGCAAAGTGGGCCTGCTGAGAGGAATGAGGGACACGTGATTCCTGCATCCAGGAGGGACCCTTGAACCCGAGGAGGGGAGACCCCAGGACCCCTAGAGAGACTCCTGATTCAGGAGAGATCCCTGAATCCCAGGAGAGACCCTGACCCAAGAGAGAGCCCCATGCTCCAGGAGCAGCAGGGCCACCCTCTCACCTCTCCCAGGCCAGTGTCCACTGCCTCGACCCAGCAGAAATGCAGGGGAATCAGGGCTGGTGTCTCCCAAAGCAGGCAGGCAAGGCTTGGAGATTCCAAGCCGAGGGTGCTGCAGGGAACACGGCACAGCCTGGGCTTCGAGGAGCCAAAGGGCTGCAGGAGCCTGGCCCTCCCACCTGAGTCACGGGGCACCTGTTGCCCCCGGAAGCTTCCAGAGTCCCCCCTCCGTGACCACGCCCTCTTCTGGCCCTTTCACTCTGCCCCGGGGCAGAGCTGGCACCGGAGCTGTCTCGCTGCTCTCCAACCAGCTTGTGCCAGGCTCCCTGCTCAGCCAGGTGGTCACCTGATGCCCATCCATCCACACAGGCCAGGGCCTGGCACCAGACCTGTTTCCTATTTCTAGCCAGGCTCCAGGTACAGAGGGTACAGCTCCGTCACAACACAACCCCTGACTCTCCAAACACCCTTGCCCCAGATGCTCTCCCCAAGCAGGAGACTTTAATCAAAACCCACTGGATACAAATCCAACAAGAGCCAGAAACACGCCTCGCTCATGCCACACTTGGGATCTAGGAAGCAGCCGTCGGTTCCTCCCTCCCTGACCTGAGTCAGAATGTGAAGGCAATAATACAATGAAGCTCATTTCCGTGGCCCTAACCTTCCAGAATGCCCGCGCCCCTCGGAATCAGGGCAGCTCATCACGACCTCGCCCCCCCCTCCAGGAGGGCCGCCCTGCCCGCTCCGGCGCAGAGCACAGAGCTCAGGAAGCAGGGCAGGTGGCCCCTGGGGACACCCTGGTTACCTTCCCAGCGGTGTCCGATGCTCCAGGTGAGACCAGGAGATGCCAATAATAACAGCAGCTAACAGGGTCAGTGCCCACTTCAGTCTAGCCCAGCACACGGTTGGACGCCAGAGTCCAGGATGGGTTCACTAAGTGACACTGTCAAGTAAAAGCCTCATGCCCGGCTCTCAGCCTCCACCAATCACAACACAGTTAACACGGGAGCCATCGTCAGGGACCAATCATGGAGCTTCTTTCAAGGCCAGTCAGTGATTTGGCCCCAGGCACCTGTCAGTCAGGCAGCGCCCTCGGCAAAGCTGGGTTCCTGCTGGGGTCTAGGTGACCAGTTTGGGGAGCACTTGACTAAAGTGGGTGAAAGAGGAGGAGCAGCCAACCAGGACCGGGTGCCGCAGAGAGGCGGGAAGTTGGAGCCGAGCACCCTGGAGTTAGAGAAGAGGCCGCTGGCCTAAGGTCAGCCAGAGACAGGACCTGGGGACTGGCCACATCCACCAAGAACCGTGGCCAAGAGGAGGATGGACACGTGCAGAGGAGGGATGCCAGAAAACCTTCCCGGAGGAGCTTCCAGGTGTCTCAGGACTTGAAAGTGCAAAGGAGGAAACGCTGGACCTGACCCAGGCTCAGGAGGGGTGTGGGGGCTCCCCCAGGACAGACGGCCCTGGGTCAGTGGCGGGAGACAAGCCGGCTGGAGCCACCTGACAATCCCCTATTAGAAATGTCTCTGTACTCTACGCCACAGCTGCCACGTGGTGCTCCACAGGGCCCACTCCACAGGGCCCGCTCCACAGGGCCCACTCCACAGGGCCCGCTCCACAGGGCCCGCTCCACAGGGCCTGCTGCAGGTGCAGCACTCACCAGCACTAGGCCGTCTTATTTTTTATTTTGTTCCTGTGTTTGTTCTTTCTAGTTGTACATGACTGTCACGGCCTGGGTGTGAGGTGTCCCCCAAAAGCTCATGTGGGAAACGATGCAAGAAGATTCAGAGGAGAAATGATTGGGTTGTGAGCTTCTTAACCAATCAGTGCATTAATCCCCTGATGGAATTAACTGGGTGGCAACTGGAGGCAGGTGGGGTGCGGCTGGAGGAGGTGGGCATTGGGGCGTGGCTTTGGGGTGCATTTGTATCTGGCAAGTGGAGTCTCTCTGCTTCTTTTTTTTTTTTTTTTTTTTTTCTTAAGAGAGAGTGAGAGTGTTGGTATGTGGTGCTGAGGATCGAACCCGGGTCGCACACATGCCAGGCGAGCGCGCCACCGCTTGAGCCACATCCCCAGCCCTCTCTCTGCTTCTTGATCCTCACGTGAGCTGCCTCCCTTTCCCGCCACGATGTTCAGCCTCACCTGAGCCCTGAGGAATGGAGCAGCCTTCTATGGACAAAGGCCTCTGAAACGGTGAGCCGCCAAATAAACTTCTCCTCCTTTACAATTGTTCTGGTCGGCTCTTTTAGTCACAGCAGCAGAAAAGCTGACTAAAACAGAAATTGGTACCAGGAGTGGGGTTGCTGCTGTGACTAAGCGGACCGTGGGGTTCAGGAGCTTACGGAGCTTTGTGGGGTTGGAAGGAGGAATTTGAGTTCGTAGCAGGATGGGTAGGAGGAATTTGAGATCGGAGCAGTGCGGGCTGGAAATGCTTTAGATTGTCGTAAGCTGAGCTGAGTGGCCAATCCTGGTGGAAGCTCAGAAGACCAGAATGCCAAAAGGACCGTGGTCAGCTAAGACTGGGCTCAAGAGGGTTCAGCAGAGGACTCAATCGGAATCTGGAGAAGAGGCCATTCAGTTATGTTCTGGCCCAGAAGTGATCTGCGTGTCCTTGTCCTGAGACTTTCTTTGAGGCTGATTTTGAGAGTTATGGGCTTCTTAGTTGGGAGGGAGACATTTCTAGACAGCACAGCCTTCAGGGGTGACATGGATATTCCTGGCAGCTTTTAACCAGACTCACTGGGATTTTCAGGAGCAGAAAGTAGAGCAGAAAGATCTGAAAAACTTGGATTTGAGAGGCAGGAGGAAGCCTGGGCCTAAGGAAGTTGCGGTCATTAAACACATCACTGTCCCTAAAGAAAGAGAGAGTCGAAGAGCAAGGTGTCTCCAGGGCATCTCAGACTCAAGGGAAGTCAAAGTAAAATGCTCTTGAGAAGAGACCCGTGGGGGATCCCCAGGGGCCTAGGAAGCCTTCCACAGCTCAGCCACCCGGGCACTGGGCTCAGGATGGGCAGACCGTGGCATCCACCACGTGGTGCTGGCTCTGCAGGAAGGCAGGATGCTGAAGTGGGGGGTCATGGAGGTTTCCACCAAGATTTCAAAGGAAGGCCTGGGAGGCCAGGCAGAGTGCAGCGGGGTCAGATCCCTGCAGGTGCCCCTGGGAAGGCAAAGTGTGGACACCTGAGGGGGAAGCCGAAGCTGCAGCGGAGACCCCCAAGATTAAGAAACGTGACAAAGAGGGACTTCACCCTGGGAAAGCTGCAGGAATCGAGAGAGAAAAGCCAACGCGAAGACCACCTGGGCTGCACCCATCGAGGCCCGGGGACGGAGCCACGCGCCCTGTGGAGAGAGCATGGCGATGGCATGTGCCCAGATCCAACACAGGGCCTGTCTGTCCAGCTGGAGTCCAGCCTGGCTCTGGCCCCACCCCTTCTTTCTAGGCCCTGCTGAGCGCAACGTCTGCTCTGTTCCATGACGTATTGGAAACTTGTAAATTGCTCCTGATTTTACAGGAGCTCACAATGCAAGGTCACCTTGACCCTCCGAGAAGACTTTGAACTTGACCTTTGAGCCATCTGGGGACGACCGAGACCGTGGGGACTCTTGGCAGGGGGAAATGTATTTTGCATTGTCAGGTGAGTGTGAGCTCTGGGGGGCCAGGGGCGGAATGTTAGGGTTTGGATGTGAGAAGTCCCCCAAAAGCTCACACGTGAAGTTCAGAGAAGAAGGGATGGGATCATGAAAGCCTTCCCACCAGGGAAATCCCCACCTGATGGGTGACTCAGTGGGAACTGAAGAGGTGGGGTGTGGCCGGAGGAGGTGCACATTGGGGACGCGGCTTCGGAGCGTTTATTTGCATCTGGCAGATATTACTTCTCTCCTTCCCGGTCACCACGTGAGCTGCTTCCCTCCGCCACACTCCTCGGCCATGATGTCTGCCTCACCTCGAGCCCTGGGGAGCGGAGTTGGCTCTCTGTGAACTGAGACCTCTGAAACCCTGGGCCCTCAGATCCGCTCTTCCTGCTTGACAATTGTGCTGGCCAGGTCCTTCAGTCACGGCTAACACAGGGGCAGCGGGATGTGTTGGCGTGTCCCCCGCACACGGAGCATGGCTCATTCTGATTAGGACCCTGTTGCTGTGGTTGCACACGAGGCAGACTCACCCCGGAGGTGTGTTCAAATACAAGGCTAGGGAATTACATCTGATGAGTTCTGTCTTTCCTGTTCCCCGCCCCCTCCCCCCCCTTCATTCCCCTTTGTCTGATCCCATGGACCCCACCCTCCCTTGTTGTGGGCTAGGGTCAACATATTAAAGACAACATTTCGCATTTGGTTTTGGGGGACTGACTTATTTCACTTAGCATGATAGTCTCCAGTTTCATCCATTTACCAGCAAATGCCATAATTTCATTTTCTTTAAGGCTGAGTAATACTCCATTGTATGTAAATATCTCATTTTCTTTATCCGTTCATGTTGAAGGACACCTACGTTGTTTCCATCGCTTGGCTATTGTGAACTGAGGTGCTATGAACATTGATGTGGCTGTGTTACTACAGTATGTTGACTTTAAGTCCCCAAGGAGTGGGGTAGCTGGGTGGTTCCACTCCAGGTTTTCCAAGGAATCTCCACACTGCTTTCCATGATGGCTGCACCAATCTGCAGTCCCACCAGCCATGTGTGAGTGTGCCTTTCTCACCACATCCTCGCCAACATAAAGTGTTTCTTGTATTCTTGATGGTTGCCATTCTGACTGGAGTGAGATGGAATCTCACTAGTTTAATTTGCATTTCTCTAATTTCTAGAGATGTGGAACATTTTTTATGTCTTTTTTGACCATTTATATTTCTTCTTCTGTGAAGTGTCTGTTTAGTTCCTTTGCTCATTTATTGATTGGGTCATTTGGGAGATTTGGGTGTTAGGTTTTTTTTAGTTCTTTATACATCCTGGAGATGAGTGCTCTATCAGAGGTGCAGGTGGTAAAGATCTTATCCCACGCTCTAGGCTCTCTCTTCACCTTCTTGATGGTTTTCTATACAGTGAGGAAGCGTGTTAGTTTGATACCATCCAATTTATTGATTCCTGATTTGACTTCTTGTACTTTAGAAGTCTGATTGAGGAATGCAATTCCTATTAAAATCCCAATGACATTCTTCATAGAAATAGAAAAAGCAATTATGAAATTCATTTGGAAAAATAAGGAGGCCCAGAATAGCCAAAGCACTCCTTAGTGTGAAAGGTGATACAGGAGGCCTTACAATACCAGACTTAAGTCACACCACAGAGCTCCAGGAACCAAACGGCATGGTCTTGGCACCAAACAGACGTGAAGACCAAGGGCACAGAACAGAGGACAGACGCACATCAATACAGTTATCCCACACCTGACAAAGGTGCCCTAAACATACCTTGGAGACCACGGTGCCGGGAAACTGGAAATCCACATGGAGTAGATTGAATGGAACCCCCTCCCTCACCACACACAAAACTCAAAAATAGATCAAGGACCCAGGCAGGAGACCAGAAAAAGCAGCCCGACCCCGCCTCATGTCGACGGAGGAGCTGAGTCCTCGGCAAGCCTCCTAACGGGCAGGGCCATCCTGAGGCGTGGACGTGGTGTCCAGTGCCCACGGCCTCCACGGACAGCTGCCCCTGCAGCCTACTCCCCATGAGGGCTGCACAGCTACCTCCCCTTGGGAGCCCCCAGAGAGAGATTTTCTCTGTCCCCAAACTGTGGCTGCAGAAACTCAGCACACGTCATCGGCACAGCAGGTCCTGCCTGTGGAGACCCCCCTGCACTTCCGGAAACCAGGCTGCAGAATCGCCAGAGACAGCCACAGACGGAAGACGTCGACTCTCATGTAATGGAACATTGGAAAATAACAGTCATATCTAGTGATAGGGACATGGTCATGCTACGACCATGTGACAAGATGGGACGCTGAATCAGCTAACTGGCAGGTCACACCTCCCTCCTGATTGGAACTGCCTGCCCTTTCCCTCTGCCCTCACGCCCTGGCAGCCACCTACTACCGCATGCTTCTGTGAGCTCCACTCTTTAGAGTCCACACGTAAGTGAGACTGGGCAGGATTTGCCTCTCTCTACCTCACTCAGCATCGTGCCCCCCAGGTCCAGCCACTTGTGGCAAATGACAGGACTTCATCGTTTTTCTGGCTGCCTAGTCTTCCATTGTATGTGTGGACCACGTTCACCCCTTTATCTGTTGGTGGACATGGGTTGATCCACACCTTGTCTCCTGGGAAGAGTGTGCCGTGGACCTGGGTGCGAGTCTCCTCAGCCTGCTGACTCCAGGTCCTTTACATGCACAGAGGTGGGCCGCTGTGTGCACACACTAGACTCTTACTGCCTACGCCAGGCTTTCAAGAGGGAGTGAGCCTGCTGAGTTGCTTGGTAATCTTCTTGCATTTCTAAAGTACCCGACACACGTCTCCCCGTCTGCCCAGAGAGTGCTCAGGAGGAAAGGCTGGGGCAAGCCCTGCCCTGAAGGGGACCTGGCTGGGCCAGCAGCACACGTCGTCCATGTGGGGAGCAGCAGAGCCGCTGCAGGAGCCCACCAGCTCCATGGAGGTGCAGAAATACCAAGTTAGCTAGAGTAAGAAGGTCCCTCTGAAACAATGGTTCCATTTCCAATGTCCAGGGGGTCTAACGGACCCAGGCGAACGCGCAACCCTGGGCTTTCACCCTTCATGACCCTCAGGGAACTACTCTTGGGGCAGAGGGGGCCTGCGATGCCCCCACCCAGCCCACTCCCTGTCTACCACCCGGGATCCCATCCCAGGTGTGAGAGGCGGATCGAGTGTCCAGCAGGGCTGCACGGGGCAGGGTCGTGCCTGTCCTCGTTCGCAGTCCTGTCCTCGTTCGCAGTCCTGTCCTCGTTCCCAGTCCTGTCCTCGCAGGACTAACTGCGCATCTCACCAGGACGGAGCATCACGATCTGAACCACTCCCTCCTTCGGGTTCAGAAGGACCCATCGAAGACAAGAGAAGAGCTTCTTAGATCAAGCTGAGCCTCTGTGGGTGAGTCCTGGCAGGTGCCCGAGGCAGGAGCTCCAAGGGCCAAGGAGCAGGTGGGGTGGGGAGCCAGGGGGCCTGGCCCCAGGTCCACCCACCCACGTACCTCCTGTCGGTTCTGTGTCACCGCTGACCCTACCACATGCCCAGGCCCCCAGGAGACTGCACCTGTCACAGAGTGGGGCGGCACCCACATCAGACCTCGGAGAGCTCAGAGCTGCCTGGCGTCTCTGGGGACTGCAGAGGGGCATTACAGGCCACCCACTGCCCCAGGTGAGTGCCGTCCCCCAGGAGGAGAGCCACAGCCTGGCTCCAGCTGGGGGAGGACACAGGGGCAGAGCCCCCCCCGTCCACCCGCAGTGTCACAGGGCCCGGTGCTCCTCTGCCCAGCTCAGGTCTTGGTGGGCTGTCTGTTGCTCCTGACACGGGCTCCAGGAGGGCAGGTCGGCCTCCTCCTGGTTGGTCGCTATTCTCCCTGGCCATGGAGCCCCCTCAGCATCTGCTGGACAGAGGAGGGCCCCACAGGCCCCTGAGGCTCAGGCCCACAGGTGTAGGCTCAGGGTGGAGGACAGGTCTACACTGCAGGCCCACAGGTGCAGGCTCAGGGTGGAGGACAGGTCTACACTGCAGGCACACAGGTGTAGGCTCAGGGTGGAGGACAGGTCTACACTGCAGGCACAGGTGCAGGCTCAGGGTGGAGGAGAGGTCTACACTGCAGGCACTGGTGTAGGCTCAGGGTGGAGGACAGGTCTACACTCCAGGCACAGGTGCAGGCTCAGGGTGGAGGAGAGGTCTACACTGCAGACACAGGTGTAGGCTCAGGGTGGAGGACAGGTCTACACTCCAGGCACAGGTGAAGGCTCAGGGTGGAGGACAGGTCTACACTGCAGGCACAGGTGCAGGCTCAGGGTGGAGGACAGGTCTACACTGCAGGCACACCCGCCCAGGGAGGCCATCCGGCAGGAGCACTGGTGTCCCATCTGCCCCAGCAGGGTCCCTGAACTATTCACGGGGGCCGAGGTGGCAATCTCTGAGACACGCTGGACACACAGGGGACTCCCTCGGGAGGCGGGTCCTCCCACGGCTGGCCCAGTGCCAGTCTGACCCCTGGGCCCTGCAGCCAGATCACCCGAGGCTTCAGCAGGGACGCCGGGGCCAGCCTTGGGAGCTGGCCTGATCATCATGGAGCCCTGCCACCCACTGTCCCTCAGGGACACTCCCAAATAAAGATGGACAGTGAGGGCAGTGGGCACTACTGGGGGCCTCCCACAGCCAAAGGACTGATTGGGCATTAGTCAGAGGGGTCATTCACCGCTTCCTCTCTACAGCCCGGGGCTGGGGGCCTTATTACCTCCGGGGGAAAACATACGTCCACCCACATCTGTCCACCGAGCAGGGTCACCCAGGGGGTGCCGAGGTGTGGATAAGGCGCCTGCTTGCCCCATGGGCCAGACGCTGAAAAGCCACACCCTGGTACCACCTGCTCAGCACTGGGCTGCACAGCCCAGAGGCCCTGAACTAACCACGTGGGCCAGGGGTCCTGAACTAACACATGGGCAGGGTCCTGAACTAACACGTGGGCCAGGGGTCCTGAACAAACACGTGGGCAGGGGTCCTCAACTAACACGTGGGCAGGGGTCCTGAACTAACACGTGGGCAGGGGTCTTGAACTAACACGTGGGCAGGGTCCTGAACTAACACGTGGGCAGGGTCCTGAACTAACACGTGGGCAGGGTCCTGAACTAACACGTGGGCAGGGGTCCTGAACTAACACGTGGGCAGGGGTCCTGAACTAACACGTGGGCAGGGTCCTGAACTAACACGTGGGCAGGGGTCCTGAACTAACACGTGGGCAGGGTCCTGAACTAACACGTGGGCAGGGTCCTGAACTAACACGTGGGCAGGGGTCCTGAACTAACACGTGGGCAGGGTCCTGAACTAACACATGGGCCAGGGTCCTGAACTAACACGTGGGCAGGGTCCTGAACTAACACGTGGGCAGGGTCCTGAACTAACACGTGGGCCAGGGGTCCTGAACTAACACGTGGGCCAGGGGTCCTGAACTAACACGTGGGCAGGCTCCTGAACTAACACGTGGGCAGGGTCCTGAACTAACACATGGGCAGGGGTCCTGAACTAACATGTGGGCAGGGGTCCTCAACTAACACGTGGGCAGGGTCCTGAACTAACACGTGGGCAGGGTCCTGAACTAACACGTGGGCAGGGGTCCTGAACTAACACATGGGCAGGGGTCCTGAACTAACACGTGGGCAGGGTCCTGAACTAACACGTGGGCCAGGGGTCCTGAACTAACACATGGGCCAGGTGTCCTGAACTAACACGTGGGCCAGGGGTCCTGAACTAACACGTGGGCAGGGGTCCTGAACTAACACGTGGGCAGGGTCCTGAACTAACACGTGGGCAGGGTCCTGAACTAACCACGTGGGCAGGGGTCCTGAACTAACACGTGGGCCAGGGGTCCTGAACTAACACGTGGGCAGGGTCCTGAACTAACCACGTGGGCAGGGGTCCTGAACTAACACGTGGGCAGGGGTCCTGAACTAACACGTGGGCAGGGTCCTGAACTAACACGTGGGCCAGGGTCCTGAACTAACACGTGGGCAGGGTCCTGAACTAACACGTGGGCAAGGTCCTGAAATAACACATAGGCCAGGGGTCCTGAACTACCACGTAGGCAGGGTCCTGAACTACCACGTGTGCAGGGGTCCTGTACTAACACGTGTGCAGGGGTCCTGAACTAACACGTGGGCAGGGTCCTGAACTAACACGTGGGCAGGGTCCTGAACTAACACGTGGGCAGGGTCCTGAACTAACACGTGGGCAGGGGTCCTGAACTAACACGTGGGCCAGGGTCCTGAACTAACACGTGGGCCGGGGTCCTGAACTAACACGTGGGCAGGGTCCTGAACTAACACGTGGGCCAGGGGTCCTGAACTAACACGTGGCCCAGGGGTCCTGAACTAACACGTAGGCAGGGTCCTGAACTAACACGTGGGCAGGGGTCCTGAACTAACACGTGGGCAGGGTCCTGAACTAACACGTGGGCAGGGTCCTGAACTAACACGTGGGCAGGGGTCCTGAACTAACACGTGGGCAGGGGTC
This sequence comes from Urocitellus parryii, assembly GCF_045843805.1. Classification (NCBI taxonomy): domain Eukaryota; kingdom Metazoa; phylum Chordata; class Mammalia; order Rodentia; family Sciuridae; genus Urocitellus; species Urocitellus parryii. The sequence continues at coordinate 1,150,212 of NC_135535.1, read as the reverse complement.
CTGAACTAACACGTGGGCCAGGGGTCCTGAACTAACACGTGGGCAGGGGTCCTGAACTAACACGTGGGCCAGGGGTCCTGAACTAACACGTGGGCCAGGGTCCTGAACTAACACGTGGGCAGGGTCCTGAACTAACACGTGGGCAGGGTACTGAACTAACACGTGGGCAGGGTCCTGAACTAACACGTGGGCAGGGTTCTGAAATAACACGTGGGCCGGGGGTCCTGAACTAACACGTGGGCAGGGTCCTGAACTAACACGTGGGCAGGGTCCTGAACTAACACGTGGGCAGGGTCCTGAACTAACACGTGGGAAGGGTCCTGAACTAACACGTGGGCAGGGGTCGTGAACTAACACGTGGGCCAAGGGGTCCTGAACTAACACGTGGGCAGGGTCCTGAACTAACACGTGGGCAGGGGTCCTGAACTAACACGTGGGCCAGGGTCCTGAACTAACATGTGGGCAGGGTCCTGAACTACCACGTGGGCAGGGTCCTGAACTACCACGTGGGCAGGGTCCTGAACTAACACGTGGGCCAGGGGTCCTGAACTAACACGTGGGCCAAGGGGTCCTGAACTAACACGTGGGCAGGGTCCTGAACTAACACGTAGGCAGGGTCCTGAACTAACACGTAGGCAGGGTCCTGAACTAACACGTGGGCCAAGGGGTCCTGAACTAACACGTGGGCAGGGTCCTGAACTACCACGTGGGCAGGGTCCGGAACTACCACGTGGGCAGGGTCCTGAACTACCACGTGGGCCAGGGGTCCTGAACTAACACCTGGGCCAGGGGTCCTGAACTAACACGTGGGCAGGGGTCCTGAACTAACACGTGGGCCAGGGGTCCTGAACTAACACGTGGGCATGGGTCCTGAACTAACACGTGGGCAGGGGTCCTGAACTAACACGTGGGCCAGGGTCCTGAACTAACACGTGGGCCAGGGGTCCTGAACTAACACGTGGGCAGGGGTCCTGAACTACCACGTGGGCAGGGTCCTGAACTACCACGTGGGCAGGGTCCTGAACTAACACGTGGGCAGGAGTCCTGAACTAACACGTGGGCCAGGGGTCCTGAACTAACACGTGGGCAGGGGTCCTGAACTACCACGTGGGCAGGGTCCTGAACTAACACGTGGGCAGGGTCCTGAACTAACACGTGGGCAGGGTCCTGAACTAACACGTGGGCCAGGGGTCCTGAACTAACACGTGGGCCAGGGGTCCTGAACTAACACATGGGCCAGGGTCCTGAACTAACACGTGGGCAGGGGTCCTGAACTAACACGTGGGCCAAGGGGTCCTGAACTAACACGTGGGCCAGGGGTCCTGAACTAACACGTGGCCAGGGGTCCTGAACTAACACGTGGGCCAGGGGTCCTGAACTAACACGTGGGCCAGGGTCCTGAACTAACACGTGGGCAGGGTCCTGAACTACCACGTGGGCAGGGGTCCTGAACTACCACGTGGGCAGGGTCCTGAACTAACACGTGGGCCGGGGGTCCTGTACTAACACGTGGGCAGGGGTCCTGAACTAACACGTGGGCAGGGTCCTGAACTAACACGTGGGCAGGGTCCTGAACTATCACGTGGGCAGGGGTCCTGAACTAACACGTGGGCCGGGGTCCTGAACTAACACGTGGGCCGGGGTCCTGAACTAACACGTGGGCAGGGTCCTGAACTAACACGTGGGCCAGGGGTCCTGAACTAACACGTGGTCCAGGGGTCCTGAACTAACACGTGGCCCAGGGGTCCTGAACTAACACGTAGGCAGGGTCCTGAACTAACACGTGGGCAGGGGTCCTGAACTAACACGTGGGCAGGGTCCTGAACTAACACGTGGGCAGGGTCCTGAAATAACACGTGGGCAGGGGTCCTGAACTAACACGTGGGCAAGGGTCCTGAACTAACACGTGGGCCAGGGGTCCTGAACTAACACGTGGGCAGGGGTCCTGAACTAACACGTGGGCCAGGGGTCCTGAACTAACATGTGGGCCAGCGTCCTGAACTAACACGTGGGCAGGGTCCTGAACTAACACGTGGGCAGGGTCCTGAACTAACACGTGGGCAGGGTCCTGAAATAACACGTGGGCCGGGGGTCCTGAACTAACACGTGGGCAGGGTCCTGAACTAACACGTGGGCAGGTTCCTGAACTAACACGTGGGCAGGGTCCTGAACTAACACGTGGGCAGGGTCCTGAACTAACACGTGGGCAGTGTCCTGAACTAACACATGGGCAGGGGTCCTGAACTAACACCTAGGCAGGGTCCTGAACTAACACGTGGGCAGGGGTCCTGAACTAACACGTGGGCAGGGTCCTGAACTAACACGTGGGCCAAGGGGTCCTGAACTAACACGTGGGCAGGGTCCTGAACTAACACGTGGGCAGGGTCCTGAACTACCACGTGGGCAGGGTCCTGAACTACCACGTGGGCAGGGTCCTGAATTAACACGTGGGCAGGGTCCTGAACTAACACGTGGGCCAAGGGGTCCTGAACTAACACGTGGGCAGGGTCCTGAACTAACACGTAGGCAGGGTCCTGAACTAACACGTAGGCAGGGTCCTGAACTAACACGTGGGCCAAGGGGTCCTGAACTAACACGTGGGCAGGGTCCTGAACTACCACGTGGGCAGGGTCCGGAACTACCACTTGGGCAGGGTCCTGAACTACCACGTGGGCCAGGGGTCCTGAACTAACACGTGGGCCAGGGGTCCTGAACTAACACGTGGGCAGGGGTCCTGAACTAACACGTGGGCCAGGGGTCCTGAACTAACACGTGGGCCAGCGGTCCTGAACTAACACGTGGGCAGGGGTCCTGAACTACCACGTGGGCAGGGTCCTGAACTACCACGTGGGCAGGGTCCTGAACTAACACATGGGCAGGGTCCTGAACTAACACGTGGGCCAGGGGTCCTGAACGAACACGTGGGCAGGGGTCCTGAACTACCACGTGGGCAGGGTCCTGAACTAACACGTGGGCCGGGTCCTGAACTAACACGTGGGCAGGGTCCTGAACTAACACGTGGGCCAGGGGTCCTGAACTAACACGTGGGCAGGGGTCCTGAACTAACACGTGGGCCAGGGGTCCTGAACTAACACGTGGGCAGGGGTCCTGAACTAACACGTGGGCAGGGGTCCTGAACTAACACGTGGGCCAAGGGGTCCTGAACTAACACGTGGGCCAGGGGTCCTGAACTAACACGTGGCCAGGGGTCCTGAACTAACACGTGGCCAGGGGTCCTGAACTAACACGTGGGCCAGGGGTCCTGAACTAACACGTGGGCCAGGGTCCTGAACTAACACGTGGGCAGGGTCCTGAACTACCACGTGGGCAGGGGTCCTGAACTAACACGTGGGCAGGGTCCTGAACTAACACGTGGGCCGTGGGTCCTGTACTAACACGTGGGCAGGGGTCCTGAACTAACACGTGGGCAGGGTCCTGAACTAACACGTGGGCAGGGTCCTGAACTAACACGTGGGCAGGGGTCCTGAACTAACACGTGGGCCAGGGTCCTGAACTAACACGTGGGCCAGGGTCCTGAACTAACACGTGGGCAGGGTCCTGAACTAACACGTGGGCCAGGGGTCCTGAACTAACACGTGGCCCAGGGGTCCTGAACTAACACGTAGGCAGGGTCCTGAACTAACACGTGGGCAGGGGTCCTGAACTAACACGTGGGCAGGGTCCTGAACTAACACGTGGGCAGGGTCCTGAACTAACACCTGGGCAGGGGTCCTGAACTAACACGTGGGCAGGGGTCCTGAACTAACACGTGGGCCAGGGGTCCTGAACTAACACGTGGGCAGGGGTCCTGAACTAACACGTGGGCCAGGGGTCCTGAACTAACACGTGGGCAGGGTCCTGAACTAACACGTGGGCAGGGTCCTGAACTAACACGTGGGCAGGGTCCTGAACTAACACGTGGGCAGGGTCCTGAACTAACACGTGGGCCAAGGGGTCCTGAACTACCACGTGGGCAGGGTCCTGAACTACCACGTGGGCCAGGGGTCCTGAACTAACACGTGGGCCAGGGGTCCTGAACTAACACGTGGGCCAGGGGTCCTGAACTAACACGTGGGCCAGGGTCCTGAACTAACACGTGGGCATGGGTCCTGAACTAACACGTGGGCAGGGGTCCTGAACTAACACGTGGGCCAGGGTCCTGAACTAACACGTGGGCCAGGGGTCCTGAACTACCACGTGGGCAGGGTCCTGAACTAACACATTGGCTGGGTCCGGAACTAACACGTGGGCAGGTTCCTGAACTAACACATTGGCTGGGTCCGGAACTAACACGTGGGCCAGGCGTCCTGAACTAACACGTGGGCAGGGGTCCTGAACTAACACGTGGGCAGGGTCCTGAACTACCACGTGGGCAGGGTCCTGAACTAACACGTGGGCAGGGTCCTGAACTACCACGTGGGCCAGGGGTCCTGAACTAACACGTGGGCAGGGGTCCTGAACTAACACGTGGGCCAGGGGTCCTGAACTAACACGTGGGCCGGGGTCCTAAACTCACAAGTGAGCAGGGTCCTGAACTAACACGTGGGCCAAGGGGTCCTGAACTACCACGTGGGCCAGGGGTCCTGAACTAACACGTGGCCAGGGGTCCTGAACTAACACGTGGGCCAGGGGTCCTGAACTAACACGTGGGCCAGGGTCCTGAACTAACACGTGGGCAGGGTCCTGAACTACCACGTGGGCAGGGGTCCTGAACTAACACGTGGGCAGGGTCCTGAACTAACACGTGGGCAGGGTCCTGAACTAACACGTGGGCAGGGTCCTGAACTAACACGTGGGCAGGGGTCCTGAACTAACACGTGGGCAGGGTCCTGAACTAACACGTGTTCAGGGGTCCTGAACTAACACGTGGGTCAGGCTCCTGAACTTACACGTGGGCAGGGTCCTGAACTAACATGTGGGTCAGTGTCCTGAACTAACACGTGGGCAGGGGTCCTGAACTAACACGTGGGCAGAGGTCCTGAACTAACACGTGGGCCGGGGTCCTGAACTAACACGTGGGCAGGGTCCTGAACTAACACGTGGGCAGGAGTCCTGAACTAACACGTGGGCAGGGGTCCTGAACTAACACGTGGGCCAGGGGTCCTGAACTAACACGTGGGCAGGGTCCTGAACTAACACGTGGGCAGGGGTCCTGAACTAACACGTGGGCAGGGTCCTGAACTAACACGTGGGTCAGGGTCCTGAACTAACACGTGGGCAGGGTCCTGAACTAACACGTGGGCAGGGTCCTGAACTAACACGTGGGCCAGGGGTCCTGAACTAACACGTGGGCCAGGGGTCCTGAACTAACACGTGGGCAGGGTCCTGAACTAACACGTGGGCAGGGTCCTGAACTAACACGTGGGCAGGGTCCTGAACTAACACGTGGGTCAGGGTCCTGAACTAACACGTGGGCAGGGTCCTGAACTAACACGTGGGCAGGGTCCTGAACTAACACGTGGGCAGGGGTCCTGAACTAACACGTGGGCCAGGGTCCTGAACTAACACGTGGGCCAGGGTCCTGAACTAACACGTGGGCAGGGTCCTGAACTAACACGTGGGCCAGGGTCCTGAACTAACACGTGGGCAGGGTCCTGAACTAACACGTGGGCCAGGGGTCCTGAACTAACACGTGGCCCAGGGGTCCTGAACTAACACGTAGGCAGGGTCCTGAACTAACACGTGGGCAGGGGTCCTGAACTAACACGTGGGCAGGGTCCTGAACTAACACGTGGGCAGGGGTCCTGAACTAACACGTGGGCCAGGGGTCCTGAACTAACACGTGGGCCAGGGGTCCTGAACTAACACGTGGGCAGGGGTCCTGAACTAACACGTGGGCCAGGGGTCCTGAACTAACACGTGGGCCAGGGTCCTGAACTAACACGTGGGCAGGGTCCTGAACTAACACGTGGGCAGGGTCCTGAACTAACACGTGGGCAGGGTCCTGAACTAACACGTGGGCCGGGGGTCCTGAACTAACACGTGGGCAGGGTCCTGAACTAACACGTGGGCAGGGTCCTGAACTAACACGTGGGCAGGGTTCGTGAACTAACACGTGGGCAGTGTCCTGAACTAACACGTGGGAAGGGGTCCTGAACTAACACGTAGGCAGGGTCGTGAACTAACACGTGGGCAGGGGTCCTAAACTAACACGTGGGCCAGGGTCCTGAACTAACACGTGGGCAGGGTCCTGAACTACCACGTGGGCAGGGTCCTGAACTACCACGTGGGCAGGGTCCTGAACTAACACGTGGGCAGGGTCCTGAACTAACACGTGGGCCAAGGGGTCCTGAACTAACACGTGGGCAGGGTCCTGAACTAACACGTAGGCAGGGTCCTGAACTAACACGTAGGCAGGGTCCTGAACTAACACGTGGGCAGGGTCCTGAACTAACACGTGGGCAGGGTCCGGAACTACCACGTAGGCAGGGTCCTGAACTAACACGTGGGCAGGGGTCCTAAACTAACACGTGGGCCAGGGTCCTGAACTAACACGTGGGCAGGGTCCTGAACTACCACGTGGGCAGGGTCCTGAACTACCACGTGGGCAGGGTCCTGAACTAACACGTGGGCAGGGGTCCTGAACTAACACGTGGGCAGGGTCCTGAACTAACACGTGGGTCAGGGTCCTGAACTAACACGTGGGCAGGGTCCTGAACTACCACGTGGGCAGGGGTCCTTAACTAACACGTGGTCAGTGTCCTGAACTAACACGTGGGCAGGGGTCCTGAACTACCACGTGGGCAGGGTCCTGAACTAACACGTGGGCAGGGTCCTGAACTAACACGTGGGCCAGGTGTCCTGAACTAACACGTGGGCAGGGGTCCTGAACTACCACGTGGGCAGGGTCCTGAACTAACACGTGGGCAGGGTCCTGAACTAACACGTGGGCAGGGTCCTGAACTAACACGTGGGCCAGGGGTCCTGAACTAACACGTGGGCAGGGGTCCTGAACTAACACGTGGGCCAGGGGTCCTGAACTAACATGTGGGCCAGGGTCCTGAACTAACACGTGGGCAGGGGTCCTGAACTAACAGGTGGGCCAAGGGGTCCTGAACTAACACGTGGGCCAGGGGTCCTGAACTAACACGTGGCCAGGGGTCCTGAACTAACACGTGGGCCAGGGGTCCTGAACTAACACGTGGGCCAGGGTCCTGAACTAACACGTGGGCAGGGTCCTGAACTACCACGTGGGCAGGGGTCCTGAACTAACACGTGGGCAGGGTCCTGAACTAACACGTGGGCCGGGGGTCCTGTACTAACACGTGGGCCGGGGGTCCTGAACTAACACGTGGGCAGGGTCCTGAACTAACACGTGGGCAGGGTCCTGAACTACCACGTGGGCAGGGGTCCTGAACTAACACGTGGGCAGGGTCCTGAACTACCACGTGGGCAGGGTCCTGAACTAACACGTGGGCCAGGGGTCCTGAACTAACACGTGGGCCAGGGGTCCTGAACTAACACGTGGGCCACGGGTCCTGAACTAACACGTGGGCCCGGGGTCCTGAACTAACACGTGGGCAGGGGTCCTGAACTACCACGTGGGCAGGGTCCTGAACTAACACGTGGGCAGGGTCCTGAACTAACACGTGGGCCAGGGGTCCTGAACTAACACGTGGGCAGGGGTCCTGAACTAACACGTGGGCCAGGGGTCCTGAACTAACACGTGGGCCAGGGGTCCTGAACTACCACGTGGGCAGGGGTCCTGAACTACCACGTGGGCAGGGTCCTGAACTAACACGTGGGCAGGGTCCTGAACTAACACGTGGGCCAGGGGTCCTGAACTAACACGTGGGCCAGGGGTCCTGAACTAACACGTGGGCCAGGGTCCTGAACTCACACGTGAGCAGGGGTCCTGAACTAACACATGGGCCAAGGGGTCCTGAACTAACACGTGGGCCAGGGGTCCTGAACTAACACGTGGCCAGGGGTCCTGAACTAACACGTGGGCCAGGGGTCCTGAACTAACACGTGGGCCAGGGTCCTGAACTAACACGTGGGCAGGGTCCTGAACTACCACGTGGGCAGGGGTCCTGAACTAACACGTGGGCAGGGTCCTGAACTAACACGTGGGCAGGGTCCTGAACTAACACGTGGGCCAGGGGTCCTGAACTAACACGTGGGCCAGGGGTCCTGAACTAACACGTGGGCCAGGGGTCCTGAACTAACACGTGGGCCAGGGTTCCTGAACTAACACGTGGGCAGGGGTCCTGAACTACCACGTGGGCAGGGTCCTGAACTAACACGTGGGCAGGGTCCTGAACTAACACGTGGGCCAGGGGTCCTGAACTAACACGTGGGCAGGGGTCCTGAACTAACACGTGGGCCAGGGGTCCTGAACTAACACGTGGGCCAGGGGTCCTGAACTAACACGTGGGCAGGGGTCCTGAACTACCACGTGGGCAGGGTCCTGAACTAACACGTGGGCAGGGTCCTGAACTAACACGTGGGCAGGGTCCTGAACTAACACGTGGGCCAGGGGTCCTGAACTAACACGTGGGCCAGGGGTCCTGAACTAACACGTGGGCCAGGGTCCTGAACTCACACGTGAGCAGGGGTCCTGAACTAACACGTGGGCCAAGGGGTCCTGAACTAACACGTGGGCCAGGGGTCCTGAACTAACACGTGGCCAGGGGTCCTGAACTAACACGTGGGCCAGGGGTCCTGAACTAACACGTGGGCCAGGGTCCTGAACTAACCCGTGGGCAGGGTCCTGAACTACCACGTGGGCAGGGGTCCTGAACTACCACGTGGGCAGGGTCCTGAACTAACACGTGGGCAGGGTCCTGAACTAACACGTGGGCCGGGGGTCCTGAACTAACACGTGGGCAGGGTCCTGAACTAACACGTCGGCAGGGTCCTGAACTAACACGTGGGCAGGGTCCTGAACTAACATGTGGTCAGGGGTCCTGAACTAACACGTGGGCAGGCTCCTGAACGAACACGTGGGCAGGGGTCCTGAACTAACCCCTGGGCAGGGTCCTGAACTAACACGTGGGCAGGGGTCCTGAACTAACACGTGGGCAGGGTCCTGAACTAACACATGGGTCAGGGTCCTGAACTAACACATGGGTCAGGGTCCTGAACTAACACGTGGGCAGGGTCCTGAACTAACACGTGGGCAGGGTCCTGAACTAACACGTGGGTCAGGGTCCTGAACTAACACGTGGGCAGGGTCCTGAACTACCACGTGGGCAGGGGTCCTGAACTAACACGTGGGCAGTGTCCTGAACTAACACGTGGGCAGGGGTCCTGAACTAACACGTGGGCAGGGTCCTGAACTAACACGTGGGTCAGGCTCCTGAACTAACACGTGGGCAGGGTCCTAAACTAACATGTGGGTCAGGGTCCTGAGCTAACACGTGGGCAGGGGTCCTGAACTAACACGTGGGCAGGGGTCCTGAACTAACACCTGGGCCAGGGTCCTGAACTAACACGTGGGCAGGGTCCTGAACTAACACGTGGGCAGGAGTCCTGAACTAACACGTGGGCCAGGGGTCCTGAACTAACACGTGGGCCAGGGGTCCTGAACTAACACGTGGGCAGGGTCCTGAACTAACACGTGGGCAGGGGTCCTGAACTAACACGTGGGCAGTGTCCTGAACTAACACGTGGGTCAGGGTCCTGAACTAACACGTGGGCAGGGGTCCTGAACTAACACGTGGGCAGGGTCCTGAACTACCATGTGGGCAGGGTCCTGAACTAACACGCGGGCAGGGTCCTGAACTAACACGTGGGCAGGGTCCTGAACTAACACGTGGGTCAAGGTCCTGAACTAACACGTGGCCAGGGGTCGTGAACTAACACGTGGGCAGGGTCCTGAACTAACACGTGGGCAGGGGTCCTGAACTAACACGTGGGCCAGGGGTCCTGAACTACCACGTGGGCAGGGTCCTGAACTAACACGTGGGCAGGGTCCTGAACTAACACGTGGGCAGGGTCCTGAACTAACACGTGGTCAGGGGTCCTGAACTAACACGTGGGCAGGCTCCTGAACGAACACGTGGGCAGGGGTCCTGAACTAACACCTGGGCAGGGTCCTGAACTAACATGTGGTCAGGGGTCCTGAACTAACACGTGGGCAGGCTCCTGAACGAACACGTGGGCAGGGGTCCTGAACTAACACCTGGGCAGGGTCCTGAACTAACACGTGGGCAGGGTCCTGAACTAACACGTGGGCAGGGGTCCTGAACTAACACGTGGGCAGGGGTCCTGAACTAACACGTGGGCAGGGGTCCTGAACTAACACGTGGGCAGGGTCCTGAACTAACACATGGGTCAGGGTCCTGAACTAACACGTGGGCAGGGGTCCTGAACTAACACGTGGGCAGGGTCCTGAACTAACACATGGGTCAGGGTCCTGAACTAACACGTGGGCAGGGGTCCTGAACTAACACCTGGGCAGGGTCCTGAACTAACACGTGGGCAGGGTCCTGAACTAACACGTGGGCAGGGTCCTGAACTAACACGTGGGCAGGGGTCCTGAACTAACACGTGGGCAGGGGTCCTGAACTAACACGTGGGCAGGGTCCTGAACTAACACATGGGTCAGGGTCCTGAACTAACACGTGGGCAGGGTCCTGAACTAACACGTGGGCAGGGTCCTGAACTAACACGTGGGTCAGGGTCCTGAACTAACACGTGGGCAGGGTCCTGGACTACCACGTGGTCAGGGGTCCTGAACTAACACGTGGGCAGTGTCCTGAACTAACACGTGGGCAGGGGTCCTGAACTAACACGTGGGCAGGGTCCTGAACTAACACGTGGGTCAGGCTCCTGAACTAACTCGTGGGCAGGGTCCTGAACTAACATGTGGGTCAGGGTCCTGAGCTAACACGTGGGCAGGGGTCCTGAACTAACACGTGGGCAGGGGTCCTGAACTAACACTTGGGCCAGGGTCCAGAACTAACACGTGGGCAGGGTCCTGAACTAACACGTGGGCAGGAGTCCTGAACTAACACGTGGGCCAGGGGTCCTGAACTAACACGTGGGCCAGGGGTCCTGAACTAACACGTGGGCAGGGTCCTGAACTAACACGTGGGCAGGGGTCCTGAACTAACACGTGGGCAGGGTCCTGAACTAACACGTGGGTTAGGGTCCTGAACTAACACGTGGGCAGGGGTCCTGAACTAACACGTGGGCAGGGTCCTAAACTACCATGTGGGCAGGGTCCTGAACTAACACGAGGGCAGGGTCCTGAACTAACACGTGGGCAGGGTCCTGAACTAACACGTGGGTCAGGGTCCTGAACTAACACGTGGCCAGGGGTCGTGAACTAACACGTGGGCAGGGTCCTGAACTAACACGTGGGCAGGGGTCCTGAACTAACACGTGGGCCAGGGGTCCTGAACTAACACATGGGCCAGGTGTCCTGAACTAACACGTGGGCCAGGGGTCCTGAACTAACACGTGGGCAGGGGTCCTGAACTAACACGTGGGCAGGGTCCTGAACTAACACGTGGGCAGGGTCCTGAACTAACCACGTGGGCAGGGTCCTGAACTAACACGTGGGTCAGGCTCCTGAACTAACACGTGGGCAGGGTCCTGAACTAACATGTGGGTCAGGGTCCTGAGCTAACACGTGGGCAGGGGTCCTGAACTAACACGTGGGCAGGGGTCCTGAACTAACACGTGGGCCAGGGTCCTGAACTAACACGTGGGCAGGGTCCTGAACTAACACGTGGGCAGGAGTCCTGAACTAACACGTGGGCCAGGGGTCCTGAACTAACACGTGGGCCAGGGGTCCTGAACTAACACGTGGGCAGGGTCCTGAACTAACACGTGGGCAGGGGTCCTGAACTAACACGTGGGCAGGGTCCTGAACTAACACGTGGGTTAGGGTCCTGAACTAACACGTGGGCAGGGGTCCTGAACTAACACGTGGGCAGGGTCCTGAACTACCATGTGGGCAGGGTCCTGAACTAACACGAGGGCAGGGTCCTGAACTAACACGTGGGCAGGGTCCTGAACTAACACGTGGGTCAGGGTCCTGAACTAACACGTGGCCAGGGGTCGTGAACTAACACGTGGGCAGGGTCCTGAACTAACACGTGGGCAGGGGTCCTGAACTAACACGTGGGCCAGGGGTCCTGAACTACCACGTGGGCAGGGTCCTGAACTAACACGTGGGCAGGGTCCTGAACTAACACGTGGGCAGGGGTCCTGAACTAACATGTGGTCAGGGGTCCTGAACTAACACGTGGGCAGGGGTCCTGAACTACCACGTGGGCAGGGTCCTGAACTAACACGTGGGCAGGGGTCCTGAACTAACACGTGGGCAGGGTCCTGAACTAACACGTGGGCAGGGTCCTGAACTAACACGTGGGTCAGGGTCCTGAACTAACACGTAGGCAGGCTCCTGAACTAACACGTGGGCAGGGTCCTGAACTAACACGTGTGCAGGGGTCCTGAACTAACACGTGGCCAGGGGTCCTGAACTAACACGTGGGCAGGGTCCTGAACTACCACGTGGGTCAGGGTCCTGAACTAACACGTGGGCCAAGGGGTCCTGAACTAACACGTGGGCAGGGTCCTGAACTAACACGTGGGCAGGGGTCCTGAACTAACACGTGGGCAGGGTCCTGAACTACCACGTGGGCAGGGGTCCTGAACTAACACGTGGGCAGGGTCCTGAACTAACACGTGGGTCAGGGTCCTGAACTAACACGTGGGCAGGGGTCCTGAACTAACACGTGGGCAGGGTCCTGAACTACCATGTGGGCAGGGTCCTGAACTAACACGAGGGCAGGGTCCTGAACTAACACGTGGGCAGGGTCCTGAACTAACACGTGGGTCAGGGTCCTGAACTAACACGTGGCCAGGGGTCGTGAACTAACACGTGGGCAGGGTCCTGAACTAACACGTGGGCAGGGGTCCTGAACTAACACGTGGGCCAGGGGTCCTGAACTACCACGTGGGCAGGGTCCTGAACTAACACGTGGGCAGGGTCCTGAACTAACTCGTGGGCCAAGGGTCCTGAACTAACATGTGGGCAGGGTCCTGAACTAACACGTGGGCCAAGGGGTCCTGAACTAACACGTGGGCAGGGTCCTGAACTAACACGTGGGCAGGGTCCTGAACTAACACGTGGGCCAAGGGGTCCTGAACTAACACGTGGGCAGGGTCCTGAACTAACAGGTGGGCAGGGGTCCTGAACTAACACGTGGGCAGGGTCCTGAACTAACACGTGGGCAGGGGGGAGCTCTGAACTAACACGTGGGCCAGGGGTCGTGAACTAACACGTGGGCAGGGTCCTGAACTAACACGTGGGCAGGGGTCCTGAACTAACACGTGGCTCTGGGCCCTCAGCTAACCACAGGCCTGAGGGCTCCTGCTGAGCCCACAGAGACTCCCATTCGGGTGACTTTATCTCTCAGCCAGTGTGTGTCCCTGTCACCTGGCAGGGCACCTGGCAGGGCATCCACCTTTGGCCCTTTCCCTCCCCACATGGACTGCCCTCCCTCCAGGCTGACCCTGGGCCTGGCCCTCGGGTCAGGACCCCGAGGAGGGGTTGGCAGTCCACCAGGGTGGGGGGAGCCGGCGGCGTCCCTCAAGGCCTGTACCTGGCCTGTCACAGATTGCCTGGGCAGGCCCAGAGGTCCAGCATCCTGGTTGCCCAGGAACCAGTGAGGACCTGGACTAGCAGGGACACCTTGAGAGGTCCACCCCACACCAGGGGCAAGGAGCAGAGGGAAGGGCCCGAGGAGACGGCAGTCTCCGCTGGTCATGGCCCAAGGTGACAGCGCCCAGACATGATGGCTCCAGAGCTCCACCCCAGGACCCAGAGGTCGGGGGCCTCCCCTCCACATGCTGCTCCTGGATTTGGAGCTGGGCTGCTGGGGAAGACGGGGCTGGGCATCCTGTGTCCACAGCTGGCGTCTGCTGTCCCCTTGCTCCCCGACACAGCTAGTCATTTATAGGAGGTAGTGGCTGTGCCAGGTGCCTCTAGTCATGGGTCTGACCATGGAGACGCCAAGGACCAGGCAGAGACCAGCCACTAATAAAAGTGCCGCAGGGCTGCAGTCGGCCCAAGGAGGAGTCCTGGAGAGGAGGCCGTCAGCAGCCTCAGAGTGGAGGCCACAGCCCCTGGACCACAGACCATGCAGTCTGGAAATGGGTTGTCTCCCCTGCAGCCAGCTGGGGTCAGGAAAGGGCAGGGCAAGCTAAGCCCGTGGGAGGTGGCCTGAATGTGGGAGCAGAAGGGATCACAGTGCCCTGAGGCCAGCCGAGTGCCCTTGCTGGGCGGCTGAGCACCAGGGCGGGAGGTGGATGCTGGATCCAGTTCCTGAGGCTGGCCTCGGGCTCAGGCAGGAGGGTCCTGGGGGACGGTGGGGCTGGCCTTGAGCTTCTGACCAGGGCCAGGCCCAGACCACAGCAGCCAGAGGAGCAGGACGCCATGGCGAGGCCCCATGATGGGCAGGTGGGCACATCCTCCAGCTGGGCCCCGCCCCAGGGTGGGACACTGCCAGACACCTGGACACACCCCCTGCCCCACAGAATTGCCCCAGCCCCACCCAGGGCAGAAGCATCGGGTCTCTGCTGGGCTCTGTGGCATCGCCTGACCTTACTGGTCACCTCCAACCTCTGGCCCCTGCCATCATCATCTGCTCCTGGGCTGTGCACTTAGCAGGTGTGTCCACCAAAGGGCACCCGCCAAGGCTGCCCCCACGCCTGCACTCTGCCCAGGGTCTCTGGTCTCGTTTTTCTCTTTCTTGCCGGGTTCCCTGACCACAAGGAGAGACCTGGAGTTCCGCCTGGCCACTCACTGACCACAGACTTTCCCTTATCTCAGGGACTGGCCAGTTCCAAAGAGAACCAGCCCCTGGGCTTGGATGCTGGACACACTTGCTGGCGGACTCTACCTTGAGCTCTTGGCTCAAATTGGGGCCAGTGGCCACAGCCTGCTGCAGGCCGCTCCTGCAGAGGCCTCTGAGAGGGCAGCTCGGGCAGCACTGTCCTGGTCAAATCACTGGTCACTGCCTGGCCATCCTTCCTTCCGGAATGGCAGCCATGTTCCAGGGAGCTGTCCGTCAGGGCTGGTCTCCCAGCCAGGAGAGTCCTTCATCTGCTGGTGCCTGGGCCTCTGGCTGATTGCTCTGTAGCTGGGTTTCCCCGTGAGTCGGAGACGGTCTGACTGCCAGGGAAGGGTGTTTTCCTGCTGTTGCCAACACCCCAGCCTTCCCACTGCCTGTACCCCACACCCGGCACCCACACCTGGCACCCGGCACCCTGCATCCCGCACCCAGCAACCAGCACCCCACACCCGGCACCCCACACTATGTACCCAGCACCCTGCAACCAGCACCCCACACCCTGAACCCCACACCTGGCACCCGGCACCCTGCATCCTGCACCCAGCAACCAGCACCCCACACCTGGCACTCGGCACCCTGCATCCTGCACCCAGCAACCTGCACCCCACACCCGGCACCCCACACCATGTACCCAGCACCCTGCAACCAGCACCCCACACCCGGCACCCTGCACCCGGCACCCCACACTCTGCACCTGGCACCCTGCGTCCCACACCCAGCAACCAGCACCTCATACCCGGCACCCCACACCCAACACCCAGCACCCCACACCCTGAACCCCACACCTGGTACCCTGCACCCAGAACCCAGCATCCCACACCCACACCCCGCACCTGGCACCCCACACCCTGAACCCCATACCAGCACCCAACACTCTGCACCCGGAACCCTGCATCCCGCACCCAGCAACCAGCACTCCACACCCGGCACCCCACATCCGGCACCCCACACTATGTACCCAGCACCCTGCAACCAGCACCCCACACCCGGCACCCCACACTATGTACCCAGCACCCTGTAACCAGCACCCCACACCCGGCACCCCACACCCTGAACCCCGTACCGGCACCCCGCATCCCGCACCCCGCACCCAGAACCCCACACCCCGTACCCGGCACCCCACCCAGGCTTAGTGCTTCCCGCAGTCTCCAGGAGCGGCCCAGCCTGGCAGGCTGCCCCACAACCTCCCTGCTCACCCACTTCTGGTCAGACCCAGCCCCAAGGGCCCCTCAAGCCCTCCACAGCCAAAGTCCACCCGGCACTCCCTGGCCCACTGTGGTGACTCCCGCTGCCCCCTGGCTGAGCCAGAGGCCTGGGCCTGGGCCTGGAGCTGGGGGACAATGACTGAGTAGGGCAGACCAGTGGGCAGTGTGGGCCAGCGTTCAGTGGAGCTTGAGTCTCCTGTCTCCCCTCCCATCATCCATCTCCGCTGCCCGAGGTCCCAGTCATCTTGGGGACCTCACCATGGACAGCCACTGCACCCCACCCCCCGTCTGTGCACCGTGGTCCAGCTGCCCTCTGACCTCAGGAGACCCCACCCCTCCCGCCATCCCCAGCCCCCGTGACATCTGGCCCACACCCCAGGCCCACCCTGGGTTGTCAGAGCTCCACCCTGGCCGTCCCCACTCCTGCCTGCCAGCTCGGCCCCAGGATCGCCACACGTGGAGGCCTGGGTGCTGGCCTCGGCCGGGTGCTGCTGCCCAGCCCCACCCACCTGCGGCTCCTCGTACTCAGACCTTCCTCAGGTTCCCAACCCTGTCCCAGGCCCCTCCCCAGCCGGGGGTGCCCGGTGGTGCCCCTCGCGGGCTCAGGGAGGCCAGGCCAAGGGTGTTCCGGAAACAGAGGGGAGGCTGGTGCAGCTGGAAGGCCGGAGGGACGGGCTGGTGGGCGCCTCGGACAGGGAGGGTCCTGGTGCAGAGCAGCCCCAGAGCGGGACCCCACACAGCAGCGTGGCGGGGAACGTGGAGGAAGCACAGCTTCACGGGCCACCCAGAGCAGCTGAGCCGGAGCCCTGGAGGTGGGCGGAGCCTGACCCAGGGGACAGGACAGGGCTGGGGGGGAACTGCAGTGTCCTAGAGAGATGCCCAGAGTCAGAGGGAGCCACCGGGCCACTGTCCTCCATTCTGCCACCTCCACAGATGTGCGAGGCCCCTGAGGACCAAGAGAAGGACAGGAAGGAGCAGCAGTGGGCATTCACGTGGGCAGTGGCTGCACAGACCCCCACCACAGGGCTGAAAGGCAAGGGCAACAGCTCACATTCCAGGTCACCTTCGTCCCCAGGGCTCCTCAGGACCCCTGGACCCCTGACCTCGGCACACAGGGTCTCCAGGCCCCGCGCCAGGGGGATGCCAGCTGCAGAGCTCTGGGCCTGCCCGGTGGCCATCCTGGTGGAGGTCTGCCCTGGGAAGCCACGAGGCCCTGGGCACCTTGGAGTGGGGGAGAAAGGGCGGCTTCTGGCCACTGGGTGGGTCAGAGAGAAAAGGAGTCCAGGGCAAAAACGCGGGAGCCAGCCAGAGCAGCGGGGGACGGAGCTGCACCACAGGGGACGACGGGCCTGCAGGGAAAGCCAGGGCAGTCTGCGCCAGGTGGGGCCCAGGATACTCACCTGGGGTCGGGCTTGAGCCTCCTGTCTCCACCACGCAGGCAGGAGTCGGAGGGGGAGCTGAGCTCAGGGGCGAGTCGGCAGCCACCCAGCAGCAGCGGCAGGGGCCCCGGGCGCTTTCAAAGCAGCTGGTCAACCACCGCAGGACGGTCAGACAAGGTCCTCTGGAGAAGCTGGAAGAGCTGGACAGGGGCTGCCCTGGGCAGAGAAGCCTGGAGCCCCAGCACGGGCGGCAGGAGAGCCTCAAGTTCATGCCAACGGCAGAGGGCCGGTGAGGAAGAGCAGGGGGCCTCAGAGGCCAGTCCTACCTTGGTGGCTGGAGAGCCCAGAAGGCCCAGGCGTATGCACACAGGAAGCCACGGAGGCTATCAGAGCCAGGCTCAGGCCAGTCATGTGGTCAGTGGGTCAGAGCCAGAGCATGAGGATATCCCTCGTGGGTCCCTCAGAGCACCCTCAGATGGACGGAAAGCGGAAGGAGCCCACACACCGAGCATCCAGAAGACCCCAGATGCCCTCCCTGGACAGCGAGAGGCCATCTGTGCAGTCATAAGCCAGAAACCACAGAGACAGCGCCGTCCTGTGGGCACTTTGGCCAGGGTTCTCAGAGACTCAGACCAGCAGACAGACCTACGGCGAGGAACTGCTCAGGCAGCCCCCAGGACACAAGTCCCCGGGCCCACGGGAGCCAGGGGGCAGCTGGAGGCTGACAGCAAGGAGGCCCATGTCCAAGTTCCAATTTGTCCCTGGAAGCTGACCACGTCCAAAACACCCAGAACCAGGCTTGACCAGAGCCCTGACACCTTGCGGCTCAGTCAGGCTGGCACATACGAGAACTGGCACAGTGGACACTAACATTCAAAATGTCTCCCAAAAAGACACCCAGAACCTTTCAGGGCATCTGCTGACCTCTGGAGTCCCACAAAGAGAATCTCCACAAGGACAGCCAAGGGGCCCCTGTCTCTCTGTGCACTGTCCACCTTGGCCTGCCAGGCGTCCTGCTCTCTGGCCCCCACTCCTTCCTGTCAGCCCTGACGGGGGCTCAGCCATGCTAACCTTTGGGGCCTCCTGGCCCAGCACTGGCACAGAGGGCCCTCAGATGGACAGCGCCATTGGCAAAGCCAGGAGCAGCTGCTTGGATGGGGGGCACAGGTGCCCACTGGTACTTGGATCCTGCCATGCTGGACTTGGAGAGTAACCCAGGGGTAGCAGACAGCAGCCCACACGGGAGCCTGCATCCCCAGCTCCACCTGCCTGACCAGGTGACACCAAGAAAGTCTCCACACCTCCCCGCCCACCTGAAAAGCGGATGCCTGGACCCCCACCCCACAGAGTCATCAAAGGTCAGCAGGTGGGTTCCACTGCCGTTGTCCCAGGACAGCAGGGTCACGGGCACAAGTGAATGGGGTCGCCTGCCATCAGCCACCCCAGACACTTGCTGGAGGGTCCCTCCAGCCACAGCACTGCACAGACAAGGTCCTGAGGAGCAGCAAGGTCACTGGTAATGAGGGGCCCAAGAAGGCCCCTGGCCTGATCCCCAAGACACAGCACCAGCTCCCCAGGAAAGCCACGTGGCAGCACTTCACCTGTGATTGTCATCGGAACTCCCAAACTGACAAGGGGAGAATGGGTGGAGGATGGATGGATGGACGAGTGGATGGTTGGAAGGGTGAATGGATGGGTGGGTGGGTGGGTGGATGGATGGATGGGTGGATGGGTGGATGAATGGGTAGATGGGTAGATGGATGGGTGGATGGGTGGATAGGTGGATGGATTGGTGGATGGGTGGATGGGTGGATGGGTGGATGGGTGGATGGATGGATGGGTGGATGGGTGGATGAATGGGTAGATGGGTAGATGGATGGGTGGATGGGTGGATAGGTGGATGGATTGGTGGATGGGTGGATGGGTGGATGGGTGGATGGATGGATGGGTGGATGGGTGGATGAATGGGTAGATGGGTAGATGGATGGGTGGATGGGTGGATGGGTGGATAGGTGGATGGATTGGTGGATGGATGGGTGGGTGGATGGGTGGATGGGTGGATGGATGGGTGGATGGATGGGTGGATGAGTGGATGGATGGATGGGTGGATGGATGGTTGGAAGGGTGGATGGATGGATGGATGGGTGGATGGATGGGTGGATGGGTGGATGGGTGGATGGATGGTTGGAAGGGTGGATGGATGGATGGATGGATGGGTGGATGGGTGGATGGGTGGATGGGTGGATGGGTGGATGGATGGGTGGATGGGTGGATGGATGGGTGGATGGATGGGTAGATGGGTGGATGGATGGATGGATGGATGGGTGGATGGGTGGACAAGTAGACGGTTGGAAGGGTGAGTGGGTGGGTGGGTGGGTGGATGAGTGGATGGGTGGATGGGTGGATGGATGGTTGGAAGGGTGAATGGATGGATGGATGGGTGGATGGATGGATGGGTGGATGGGTGGATGGATGGACAAGTAGACGGTTGGAGGGGTGAGTGGGTGGATGGATGGGTGGAAGGATGGGTAGATGGGTAGATAACCAATGGATGGTTGGTGTGTGGATGGTGGATGCACAGCTAGTGAATGGATGGAGTATGGGTGGGTGGATGGGCGGATGCCCAGTGAGGGGCAGGCAGGTGAACGTGTGTGTATATGGGTGGTGGGTGGTGAGTGAGTGGGGATAGGTGCACAACAGACAGGCATATGCAGGGGCTCCCAGGACTAGCAGAAGTCGAGGGACCTGCTGCCTAAAACCCCAAGAGCACACAGATCTCACAGAGAAGCCCCTGAGGACGGCTATGACAGCTGCTGCTACCTGCCGCCCGTCTCCACCAACCAGAAGACCAGGACGCACCAAGGCAGGAAGCGCCTGCCCCATGGCTGGAACCCTCCTCCCAAAGAGGAGGCTGGTGATGGTGAGGGCACCTTACAGTTGGCAGGAGAGGGGGCTACTCACACCCCCCTGGTGTGGCACTGCCCGCTGGGGATGCCCCGCCGCGCCCGCCCAGGGAGGCCCAGATGGCCCTGCTCTGCGGAGCCATGAGTCAGCCTGGCGACGGGCGGCACACAAACAGGAACGAAGTCAGCAAACTGGAGTGAGAGTGGGGTGCGGTAGGGCACGGTGACAGAGCCTGGCGTGGCCTCCCAGCGTCTCCGGGGGGGTCTGGAGGGGCTGCGGGCTGCACACACCACAGATGGGTGGCACCATCACAGACCACGCTTCTCACTCCAACGTGTGAAGTGAATCCGTGTTGGAAATGACCACATCACAGGACAGTCCACTCAGCCTCTCAGCCACAAGTGGACAACACCCCAGGGGCAAGGGGTGGAGCACCAGCCCTCCCAGCACCCCAGGACACAGCTGAGAGTGAGCCAGATGTCCCCACCAGCCCACCTCCTCCACCTGAGAAAGGCAGGCCCAGGACCGGGCTCAGCCTCCCTCCCACCTGATCCGGAAGCCACCCCTGGCCTCTGACCAGGCCTGACTCTGGGCACAGGAGATAGCCCTGAGCATCGGCACACAGGGCCGTGGTGACGGACCTCACCAGAGGAACCTCCGGAGCCTCCAAAGACCCCATGGACGTGTGTGACCCCGGGTCTGCGGGTCATTCACTGCCGTCACAGCTGGGGTCACCAAGGATGGCCCAGCAAAGGTCTGCGCTTTCTTCCTCTCAGGAAAAAGACATGGAGCAATGGCCAAATCCCTCCCTCTTGGTCCTCCCCGGGCCCTTGCCAGCCCGCCGCCTCTGATCCCGGCCCTGCTGCGTTCCTGGATTGTCAGACGCCTGGAAGAGTCGTCCCACTCGGCCTAGGCAGAGCCAGACTCAGGCAGCCATCGGGGCAGCTGGTGGCATCAGTGGGGAAACAGATTGCTCTCTGCTCCCCGCTAACCGAGACCAAGGCTGCAGGGCTAACACAGACAGGGGCCCTGGGATGCACAAAGGACCCAAGAAGCAAGCACCCAGGACCTCTTGTGCAAGGAAACCAGGGTGACAGGAGAGGCAGGCCTGGGGCGTGGGGCGGATCATAGCACCACCTCCCACCCCCACAGCAGCCTCCTGAGAACATAGTGAGCACATCAGCCTGCGATGGAGGGAGGACTGAGTGGGCGATGGAGGGAGGACTGAGTGGGCGATGGAGGGAGGACTGAGTGGGCGATGGGAGGAGGACTCAGGGGTGATGCAGAGGAGGACTCAGGGTGATGCAGAGGAGAACTCAGGGGTGATGCAGGAGGACTCAGGGGTGATGCAGGAGGACTCAGGGGTGATGCAGAGGACTCGGGGTGATGCAGGAGGACTCTGGGGTGATTCAGAGGAGGACTCAGGGGTGATGCAGAGGAGGACTCAGGGGTGATGCAGGAGGACTCAGGGGTGATGCAGAGGAGGACTCAGGGTGATGCAGAGGAGGACTCAGGGGTGATGCAGGAGGACTCAGGGGTGATGCAGGAGGACTCTGGGGTGATGCAGAGGAGGACTCAGGGTGATGCAGGAGGACTCAGGGTAATGCAGAGAAGGACTCAGGGTGATGCAGGAGGACTCAGGGGTGAGGCAAGATGACTCAGGGGTGATGCAGGAGGACTCAGGGTGATGCAGGAGGACTCTGGGGTGATGCAGGAGGACTCAGGGGTGATGCAGGAGGACTCAGGGTGATGCAGGAGGACTCAGGGGTGATGCAGGAGGAGTCAGGGGTGATGCAGGAGGACTCAGGGGTGATGCAGGAGGACTCAGGGGTGATTCAGGAAGGACTCAGGGTGATGCAGGAGGAGTCAGGGGTGATGCAGGAGGACTCTGGGGGTGATGCAGAGGAGGACTCAGGGGTGATGCAGGAGAACTCAGGGGTGATTCAGGAAGGACTCAGGGTGATGCAGGAGGACTCAGGGTGATGCAGGGGAGGACACTGTGAGCCATGCTGAGGAGCAGCAATACCCTGAGAAGGTGTGCTGTGACCCAGCTCTGCCCTGTCCCTGCAGGTGGAGTGTCACTGGGTGTGAGCCAGGAGCACAGCCAGGGCTCTAGCAGCTGGTTGAGATGCTGCCCACAGCATGGCTGTCCCCTGCTTTTGTGCCCCCAGTTTGTCTGGATCCCTGCTCCAGAGCCGGTTGGAGGCCTCGGAGAGCTGAGGGGACCCGTTGCCCGCTCTCTGAGCTGCGGGCGTCCTAACCTGTCCACGTGGAGGGTGGAGGTGGAGGCAGAGGCTCACTGCTGTCCTCCAGAGCCTGGGGAGCTGACTGAGGGCTCAGGATCTGGCCAGGAGAGGCCCCACGCAGGACCCCAGTCCTTCCGAGCTCCTGGCATCTCAGCAGCCAGCAGGTGGCATGGATTCAGCCCTCTGAGGGTCCCAGCAGGACCCTGGAGAGACAGATGAGAGGAAGCTGGCCCAGCAGACACTATGTGCAGTGGCCGAGCAGAGCTGGACCACTGGCCTGGGAGCGAGGGAGCATCTGCAGGGCCGGCAGAGACCGGTTGTCCCTGGAAACCTCTCTGGAGGGGAGGTGCTAGCCGGCCATCACCACGGCTCCTGTCCATTGCCCCGACACTCCTCAGCTTTTATGGAGACCTGGAGAACTGCACGGTCCTCCCAATCAACCTCACTGCCAGGCAGGTGGCCGTCAGTCTCCAAGGCAAAGGCATGTCCGTGGAGGACAGCCCTGGTGCACACAGCCCCAGAGTGCGACTGTGGGTCCTGGAGGTGGGAGCCCCCTGGGGACCGTCTCCAGCACTGTGAGAGCTGGAGGGTGTGCGCCGATCACCTCCAACTCCTGCGAGGTCCCTGCTGTGGGGCCTAACGACCCTGCAGCAACAGGTTACTGGACCCTGTCCAGGGAAAGCAGGAGTCTGCACGTGACCTGAGCCAGCGTCCAGGCCACCCCTGACCTGCCACCTCCCCCACCCACTGTCAGAGGGTGTGAGGAGCTGGGGGAGCAGGGGACCTAGGCTCGGGTCACGTCTGTGCCACTGCAAGGTCACCACGCAGAGCCCTCCATGAACACGAGGTCAAGGTCCCAGCAGGGTTGCCAGGGCTGGGCAGTAGGCCAGCACCTGGGTCCATGGTGAGGAAGCTTCTGGCCCTAGCACCTGTCCCCAAACTGAGGGTCAGAGCCCTGATTCTCCAGTGACGAGTGGCCTCACACAGGTGATCTTGTTGTTCTGGTTAATCGCCTGATGGATCTGGTCTCGACTCTGCTGAGCAGGGCCAAGGTCGGGAACAGAGGGGCAGGGGGCTCGGAGGACCGGGGAGAGAGGCTGTGCTTTCTGGGTTGGGACTAAGCCTTTAACTAGAAAGCACTTCCAGAGCAGCATGATGTGAGCATCTCAATAGTGCATTTAGAATAATCCCTAAAATAAGTATGTCAGACGCCTAATGGGGTGAGCCTTCTGTTCGCCCCACAGCTCAGGAGCCAGAGGTCACCCACATCCCAGATCCCAGGGTCCCTCCAAACCCGAGCCCCCCGGGGGACATCTCAGGTTGTGCTTGTGCCCCCTGAATTTAAAAGGAGAACCCTCATCTGACCTGTGTGCTGGCTTGTCTGACACCCCGTGACAGTGGTCCTTCCTCTGGGTGTGCGGGGCCCGCGGGCAGCTGTCCTCTGTCCAGCACAGGGCTCTGAAGTGGTCGACTCTTTCATACACGCCTTGTCAGGCTGGTGTGGGCTAAGAATCACAGCCTCATTCTGACTTTCCCATCCTAGGTCCACAGGAGCCAGACCATTTACCCAGGGACCCGCTCGGCTCCTCAGCAAAGTTCATCGTTGATCACTGACAAATTTCCCCCCCATCCATCTGGACGTCTGTGGGCCCCGGGCCTTGATCCTGCTCATGAAGAAACAGGTCCCACAGGTCCCTGCGGGGCTCCTCCAGGAGGGCAGGAGAGCTGGGGGCAGAAGCTGTCCCTGGTGAGAGGACCCTAGGCCCCCTGGGTTCTCCTGGGCGCTGCTGCCCTCCTGTCACACCCCTCCCTGTGCCTTCCCCGGGCACCTGCCAGCCCTGTGCTGTGCGGAGGGTCCCACTCAAAAACCTGCTGTTCTGGGGACCAGCTCCTGAGGCCTGTCCTCCACGTGCAGCGTCCGGATGTCTGTGGTGCCCACTGAGGACCCGCTGCTCCAGGTCTCTGAACCTCGCCTCGGGGAGCTGGCCCCACGGTGGGGTGCAGCCGGCTCGGTTTCAGGACAGCCCAGGGACACCCTCCTCTTCCCAGGGTAGTTTTAAAGCCCAAACCTTGTGATAACGAGAAATAAATTTATTTTCCATGTGAGCTGCCGTCTTCCACATGCTGCTCACATCTGTCTGACATTTATTCAACATCCAGTGAAACTCCTAATTAATCTAGGCTTCTTTTTCAAAGAGGAAAAGCAGAGACGTGGGAGTGTTTAACCTCATCCTTGCATCACAAGGCTCCGTGGGCGACAGTGTGAGAGCTACGGCCTCCCGCCAAGAGTCCCCTTGGGCAGCACAGGGCCCGCCCAGCCTTCGGCGCCGCTGCGGACACTAGCTCAGATGTGCGGCACCTCCCAGCACTTGGCTGCTCTGTGCACAGTGCTGCTCCTGGGCCACCACCTGCCAGCCACTGAACACCAGTCACCAGGACAAAGTCACAGCTCAGAGGGGCTCAGCGGGGACAGCCCTTGCTGGCAGCTGTGTCAGGGGGACATGGGATGAACTCCTCCACCAGGAAGGGATACCGATTCCGGGAGGCTGAGGCCTCAGTACCTGTCAGGAAATGGGGGCCTCGAGGGAAGCACACAACTAGGGCAGCTTCCACCCTGGTCCTCTCCAGGCCTACCCAGGTACCGGACCGACGCCCGCAGCGTTGTCGGGAAAGGGCTCCATCCCCAAACGCAGACCCAGTGTGCCCAGGAGTGGGCTGCCCCACAGCGGGGTTCGGGAGGCTCCAGGCTCCAGCCGTGAGAACACCTTCTCCAAGGAGCCCTGGGCTCCTGGCACAGACGCGTGGACCAGGGTCCATGTTTCCCATTCTGCTGGACGGAGCGCTAAGTCCAGAAGTCTCCTCTCAGGAGTTTCCCAGCAGCTCAGGCGATCCAAGAACCAGGCGGAGACCCTCCCACCTCAGCTCCCCGTCCAACGCCCCTTCCAGGACCCTGCTGACCTGGCCTGGGCCTCTGGCTTCAGAGGGTACAGCAGCAAGGCCAGAGGCTCATCTGACTGATCAGAGGGGCTGACGTCACTGTCACTTGGGGGTAGTGAGGACAGTCAGGCTCCCCTCCCCTCTCCCCCAGAGGCCCTGGGAGCTAATGAAAATGCCCGTGGCTGGCGGGGTTATTGGAAGGGGTCTGTAACCTGCTAGCTGGACAGCCTGGCCCCTCAGGGACACCTCCTGTGCTCCTGCAGAACGCCAGAGGTCTCTTGAAAAGGGCAGCCTTGACCCTGGCCAGACAGTGCTTCCCCTGGAACAGCCTCAGTGGAGTCATTAGAAGTGAAACCCACAATATCCAGCCCCTAAACTGAACGAAAACAGCCACGTCCACTCCAGAGCGAGCTCTCTGCATCCATTAACCTTCTGCCGCGTGGCTCTCACTACGTGCCAGAGACCAGCACGTGGCTCCTCTGTCTCCGCATGATGAATGAGCTGTCCGTCCAGACGTCTGATTGTTTGATCTTTACCCAGCTGGATGCTCCGGGGCTCCTGGTGTTAAGTGGATGCCGCTCCAGGGTAAAATTGACCCTGGAAGGAGGATCTCGAGTTGTCTCAGATAATGTGATGGGAAATGTGCTCAGTCCTCTGGCTCAAGGATAAATTAAACAAAGCCTAATGCAAATTGTCTTTTCCCTGCTGATGTGCTCAGGGCAGAACCCCCTCCCTGCAGGAGCCCAGTCCTCAGAGATTCAAGGCAGAGCAAGGACCAGAGCCCACAGATGCCAGTGTCCCTGCTGTGAAGCTGGTCCCCTCCAGAGCAGACCCAAATCCACAGACTCACACCAAAGCTGTCAGGAATGCTTTGGAAGAGCTGACGGGAAGGGCCTCTGCACCAGGATCACCGTTAACAAAATCACGATCAGAACCGGCCGGAACCCAGTGAGACCAGACAGCCCAGGACAGCACCTCAGTTCAGAGGTCACGGGGGTCCTGGCCTGAAAACCTGGAGCTGGGAAGAGAGGAGCAGGGGCTCTGTAGCTTCTGCCCCAGGTGCTCCCCGCCTCAGCCTCCCTGTGGAGAGCAGGAGTCAGTCTGGGAACATGGAGCAGGAAACCAGGCCGCACAAGGCCGGCTGGGAAGGGACAGCCAGGCCGCCTGGCCTGCAGCCGCAGCTGTCTTGCCCACCAGGAGATGCCAGGGCCAGTGGGCAGCAGGCAGGGCCAGAACTGAGGTCTGCTGCTTGACCCCAGCCTTCCCCAGCATGAGCTGAGCACAGGAAGCTGGGGAGGCTCAGAGCGACCATGGAAAGGCTGGGGATCCCTGGAACCCAGAAGCCACAGAGCCCCCCACCTCCACCCAAAGCCATGGCTGGCCACCAAAGTGCTCAGGCATGGGGCCACCAGGGACCAGGCTGGAAA